>NC_090904.1:9448338-9706800 GCF_040956055.1 Brachionichthys hirsutus | reverse complement strand
AGGAAGGGGCCCTGGGAGGAGTTCGCCCGGGACCGTTGCAGATTTGTGAAACGCTGCCTGGAGGTGGAGCAGAGCATCGCCTTCTGCCTGCAGCCGGAGCACCGGCGGCGGGTGTCCGGCCGTCCCGCTGTCCTCCCGGTCCAGGACCAGTAGCGGCGCTCTCCGTCCTCCAGAAGCGGGTTACTGGGGGGGGACGGCGTCAAAATAAAGACGTGAACACTGTGGACGGACAGAGGGACGAACCCGAGAGCCGTTGGACTCGTCCACGAACTGGTCCACCGGGATTCACGTCTCAGCGCGGCAGTGATGTTATCACTGGGGGGGGGGGGGGGGGGGGGGGTTGCTGTTTTCGTTTTAGGAGTTGTCTGATTAATCGGGACTGAATGATCGATTGATTGATGGTTGATTAAAACGTCTTCACACGTCTAGAAATCAAACACTAGAGAATAAACCCACCAGAGGATGTGATTGGTTGGATGGAACGGTCGATTGATCGTTCTGTAATCATCAACTATCCAATAGCCATTGGGTTTCAAACCCAGCAATGAGAGGATCAGACGCTTTTGATCAGTATTTATTTTTAAGCGGCGGTGAGACCAGTGTTACCTGCTGCTTTAAAACCCAAGAACGATCGCGTCAGAGGAGCCACAAGTGTTTGATTGATCCCTTCCTCTGCCTCACAAGGAGCTGATAATGCAATTGATCAGTATCTGCGGTGTGAATGATTATAGATGAGTCCGGATGGCGGCAGAAAGTAAACGTCTTTTCGTGATCCGATCGATTTGAGGTGTTGTCTGTGTTCAGGTTTATTGACATTTAACTAAGCTAGTTCCCCCGATAACCGATAATCACTCGGCTGTTATATGAATGACATCACGTCCAGGCTCATCAATAAAACGGTCGTCTGTTAATTCAACGATTGATTATATTATAGAACGCTGCTAACCAGAGAACGTCGGACGAGAACCCAACACTGAAAAGCCTGATTAGTGGGATTATAAGATTACTAGAATATCCAGATCAATCAAAGTATTCTGAAACTGGACAGTACCGCGCTTTCCAGAAGAAGTGAACGGACCTGGTTCTCCTGTACGGTGAGCCCAAGCGTACACGGAACACACAAGCAAGTACCAGAACATCAACACAAACAGCAGGCGGCACTTCAGTGACTTTAAAATATCAGGACTTTCTTTTTATTCCGTTAATCTCTAACTAATAGAAATACAAAGTGTCTCTGATGTCGATTGAAGATCAGCATTCATAGAGTACAGTTTGTTGGATTGTCCTCACTGTGGTCTCCCTCTGGCTGTCCCTCGGGAGACGAAGCGCTGTCGTCCTCCGGTCCAACCAGACCTTGTAGGTATTTGATGTACTTGATGGCGGCTCTCAGAGTGTCCACCTTGCTGAGCCGCTTGTCGGCGCTCTGGCCCGGCAGGTGGTCCCTCAGTTTGGCGTACCCCTGGTTCACGCACCGCACCCGCTGACGCTCTCGCTCATTTCGTTTCTGGATGAACGCCGGCTCCAGGGGACACTCGTAGACGCCCAGGTACCCGTGGTGGTGGAAGGGAGTGAGGTAGGGCAGCAGCCCCCCACCCCTAAGGTGGCCCTTGTATGGGTCCATGCCAGAGGGATAGAGGAAGTGACCAGTAGGGGGAGACAGACTGAAGTTCAGGTAAGATGACTGAGAGAAGGTGGAGCTCATCGTGTGACCTGCGCCAACACCAGGTGAGGAGGAAAGACACCTGTAAAGGCAGCAGAGAGTTCAAAAATCATCAAGCGCTACGACGGAACTGGATCGCATGAGGACCGGCCCAGGAGGAAGGACAAGTTCATCACCAGCCTCAGAAACGACATGTGAGCAGCAGCTCAGATTAGACAGAGTTCTAGTAGCGGAGACATCTCTGTTCCGAGGAGAACCGAGCCTTTATGGCCAAACAGCTGCTAAAAAAAAAAACACGACTAAAGAAAAGCAACGAGCAGAAGAGAAGAAGAGTGATGGAGTGCTGCGAACCCAACGGAGATGGTTTGAGAAGACAAATGGGTCCAGAGCTCAGAACCTCTGGTGGAAGCGATGTCAGCTGACGACCTCCTGAAGCTCCCCAAGAGGAAGGCAGGAGTGTTCAACGCAAAGGAGGAAGAATCTCAAATGCTTGGAGTCGTTTCACTGGTTTCTTTTTTTTCTGGTTTACTACATAATTCCATGGTTCTGATGCCTTCAGTGGAAATCTACCGTTGCAATAGTCAGAGGGTATATATATAAGTATATGAAGTATAGATATAAATATAGATATATAGATGACATTCTCAACAGTGGTATAGATGTACAGTAGTATAGTTGTACATACATACACATATATAGATGTACAGTAGTATAGTTGTACATACATACACATATATAGATGTACAGTAGAATAAATGTACAGTAGAATAGATGTACATACATACACATATATAGATGTACAGTAGTATAGATGTACATACATACACATATATAGATGTACAGTAGTATAGATGTACATACATACACATATATAGATGTACAGTAGTATAGATGTACATTAGATTTATAGTAGTATAGATGTACATACATACACATATATAGATGTACAGTAGTATAGATGTACATTAGATTTATAGTAGTATAGATGTACATACATACACATATATAGATGTATAGTAGTATAGATGTACAGTAGAATAGATGTACAGTAGAATAGATGTAGAGTAGTATAGATGTACATACATACAGACATACACATATAGATGTACATTAGATGTATAGTAGTATAGATGTACATACATACACATATATAGATGTACAGTAGTATAGATGTACATTAGATGTACAGATGTGTTCTGTGTCTCACCTTGAGATGCGGTCGTTCCTGACTGAGGCTGCAGGATGAAAAACTGATGCTCTACTTGCTTTTACTTGCTGAAGCTCCTCCCCTCCAGGTGTGTGATTTGACATCAGGTGATGAGAGCGAGAAACAGTTGCAAGTGTTGCGAATATGAAACCATGGCGGTGATTGATGGATAACAAGCACGGGCACCTTGTGTGATTATCGGACGTTTTCCGCGATTGATCCGGCGATCAGATTTGCATCTATTCGCCAGTCATGAAACATCAAAAGGAAGCAGCAGACAGAAATGAGGGCTTGCTAGTTTCCTCTTTCTAATTCCTGCGTTTCCACATGAAAGACTTCTGTGACACACACCCTTCCTCCCATCACACAACGCACACTGATGACTGTTTACACACACCTGTAACCTGACACTTACCTGGACCTGGGCTTCTTCTTCATGGGATTTGAAAAGAAGTCGTTCTGTTTGTTGAAAAAGAGGGTACAACAATTCCAAAAAGCGTTCCACGTACTCGCCGACTCATCAGAGGGAGGAGCTTACATGCCCTTAATTCATGTTAGCCTCCAGGAAAAAGGATTTCCGGCTGCTGGACCATCCTGTTGCCTCGGTGATGAGTGGAAATCATCCGGTTGGATGATGATGATGACATAAAGAATCCCCGCTCTGTCGTGTGACGGGAATTGATTCCGTTTGATTTATTTAACGCCAAACCACAACAGGAATCACACCGAGGTGCTTTCCAATCCTCTAACAGTGAATCGATCAAAAGCAGAGAACAAGAAATGAAAATATGAAACACGACTGTAACTGATCTGAGAACATTAAATAACACGCACGCCTTCATTTGAAGAGCGAAATATGGCGGAGTGTAAGTGGCAAGCATCAGAAGAAGAAAAAACGTGAGCACTGATTCATCAGACGAGAAGGTCAAAGGTCCGGCTCTGATTAAAGGTCTGGTTCGTTCAGGTGGATGACAGTGATGGTGATGTCATCGCGGTATCTCCTGGCCACTTCTGGCGGCAGGCTCAGCATCTTAGCCAGGCGGTTTGGCGCCACGGCGCCGTAGCCGTCGTTCCCAAGGGCGTGGCGGAGCAGGTGGGTGGAAGCGTTCTGGTCCTCCAGCACCGACAGGACCCGCCCCCTTCTCTCCAGCAGGATGCGCTGCAGGATGCCCAGCGTCGTGCCAATCCCTGGAACGATCGGTCGCTGCTGCCGAAGGCCTGAACAGCAACAGACGGCTTCCATCGTTTAATCTTACCGGTACTCTTTAACTAACGTAATCGCCGGCGTCTGTCTGTCTGTCTGTCCGTCCGTCCGACTGTGAGCAAGATAACTCAAAACGTTCTGGGCGGATCTGGATGAAATTTCCAGGAAATGTTGGGAATCCTAACAGGAACATACGATTACATTTCGGTGACGATCCGGAAGAGACCCTGGATTATGGATTACTTTGAGGGTTTCAGCAACATTGCAGTCAATGGAGCTTCAAAATGATCGCCTTCCAGACACTTAGCATTCTGACCTGTCATCTGATCTCCCACCAGCTGGACGACGGTCTGTCGGTGCATCAGCTCCCACAGGCCATCGCTGGCCAGTACCACGAATTTGTCAGATGGCCTGATGCTGTGTCTGGTGACCTCTGGCTCAGCACTCAGGTAGGGTGGGGTCAGGTAGTGAGGTGGAGGCATCCGGGACGCCTCACTGGCTGCAGACAGGACGTCCCGTCGTGTTTCGTAGACTCGCCTCAGCATCTCTGCACTCCATTTGAAACGAAAGCCACCAAACGCCCTGAAAGGTAGCAGCACGCCCAGCAGGCGGCCGTGGCGTACCGCGGTCTTCTGCTCGGATTCCGGGTGTTCCCCCAGAATCCTCTGCAGCTCGTCCTGGTTCTGAGCGTTGTGGTCGTTGGTGAGGCTGACTGCTGACCAGCGCCCATCTGACCCCTGTACGCCTAACACCGCCCGACTGTCGCCCAAGTTAGCCACGTGAAGGACTCCATCAGAGATGTGGGCAACGCAAGCCGTGCAACCCGACAGTGCCACCCGGAGGGGGGAGGGCCGGGGCAAAGCTTCCCCTGGGAGAGACCCCCACCTGTGGACAGAGAGAGGATTCGCCTAACGTAACACAGGACTGCTTATTAAATTCTATTAAATTTAAAAATGGCTGACCATAAATAAACCGCTGAGAACAGAGGAGTAATCCGATTGGAGGTTTAATCAGCCAATCAGCATCAGCTCTGACTGTATCCAGGGCCTGAAAATGCAAACTCATTGAGGTGATGGGGAGAAATCCCCGGAAGCAGCACCTGTAGGTGGCGCTGTTAAAGCGAACACACCGTCAGCATCCTAAGAAGCTGCTCAACGTGGAGATCTAGAATCTGACTGGATAAAGGTAAACATGTGACCATTACGGCCAGAGAGAGCTAAAGTGTGACTGTACAAGGACCTGGGTGTGGACATGGACAGGTAGACCTGGGCCTCCACAGAGAGATCGTAGTCAAGGCGACGGAAAGCACTGACCAGCGCTGATGTCACCGTGTCGCTGTCCTGCAGCCAATCAGAGAGGACATGGATAATGAGCTCGCATGTAAAAACGTTCAGCTTTATTATGGAACTGTTTACTAATTTGCCTGCTGCTGCTGTGTGTGTCCCAACTGAAACCCATCAAAACGGCAAGTATTAGTATATACAGTATACTGCTTACCTCCTCTTCCTCCTCCTCTTCCTCCTCCAGACGCTCCTGCCAGTAGTTCCGGAGGCTGTGGAAGGAGACTGCTCCTCCATCGGGGCTGCTGTGGTCTTGGGGGAATTTGTGCCACTCCAGCAGTGGCGGCACAGCCCGTTCCTCCTGCACCGCCTGTTCCAGCTCCGCCAGCATCCTCAGTGGCAGCGTTGCCACAGCGACGTAGTAAAACAGCCTCTGGCTGACGGTGTGAGCGCAAGCAGACCCTGCGTGCCCATCAAACACACCAAACTGCACGCTGCCGCCGCCTGGCAGGCAGGTGGCGCAGCCGCGACAATCCTCGACGGGGTGGTTAGACGGCAACATGTTGCTGTGGAATCCCAGGACACCGTGAGAGGTGGGTCCTCGGGAGAAGGTGTAGCTGTACTCGTTGGCCTGGCAACACAAGACAAATAGATCAGTCTGACTATTTGGATGACTTCATTGATGGATTTTCTCACCTTAAGTATTTGATTGATGTGACCGGAGTTCGTCTGTCCTGCCTCCTGCCTCCTCCTGTACGTCCTGTTCCCAGTGGCTGCTGGGTAATGTTGTCTGGATAATTCAGGGAGAGGCGGCGGTGAGCAGAAGTAGCGACACTGCTGCAGCTCAAACCAGCCAAACCCACCCAACGGTCCCGTTCTCTTCAGCATGGCCACTCGAGGGCAGAACGCGCGAGGAACCAACGGGAAAACCGGGAGGAACACCGAGAGGAACACCGGGAGAACCAGCAGGATGAGACCTGCGGAGAAATCACAGGGTCAGCGGCGATCCTTAATCCAAACTATTGGATTCAACTGACAGCGTGTGAGACCATTCATTAGATTAAGCATTAGATCCTGTTGGTGTGTCGGAGACTTAAATCATTCATGAGGTAAATTAATTGGTAAAAAAAAAAAAAGGTTTGAACTGGAAGAGAACAGAACCAGGAGAACCAGGAGGAGAACCAGGAGAACCAGCACCCAGAGCTGACTGGCCTGCGGCTGCATTTTCCCTCAGCAGCCTGTCTATTTCTGAATCAGACACATTTTCTGGCCAGTTTGTGTTGAAACGTTTAGAAATGTGAAAACATTGTACAAGAGTATTCAAATATTTCGGCTCCTCTGTGTTGCGGCGCTAAAAGCTCCCGGGTGAAGGTGAAACTCACCGTGTTCGCCGACGTGTCTGGAGTCGAAGGGTCTGGTTCTTCTTTTCTCAGAGCAGATTTGTTGTTCTCACAAGAAGGTCAAAGACTGTTGTCAGTCGTTATCGTCCGTTCAGCCTGTTACTCAACTGTGACTTTTTATATCCCGTCCAGTAATCGGTAACCCATAAACTACTCCTGGCTGCTCTTTTGGCGACATTCGCAAATCTACTTTCATGAAAGTCACAAGAAATAATGTGACACCATGGTGACCAGAGGTCAGTCCACGCCCTCTTTGGGGTCATGGTGCTTTGCTGTACTTTAACATAGAAACATGAAGTTTAAACCGTTCACCAGAATCTTGACTGGAAATCATGCAGTTAAAAATACACATCAGCTCTGATTCACTTTGACTTTTCATGGTTGGTGTATCAAGACGCCAAGAACAATCTAGAACCTTTTGGTGATGATCCAGATCACCATGTGGACGGTGTAGATCCAGATAAGAGGGGAGTGAGCTGCTTGGAGGAGGTCTGTGCTCTACGTGTGCTTTTCTAGTTATAATATTAATCCTTTCAATTGATCAGGTTAAGAAAACCACATTACTCCATCGATCAACAACCAAACTGATTCAAATAAATAATATTAATGAAAGAAAAAAACATAATTCAACACAAGTTATGACATAAATCTAAGCGTGGCCGATCAAAGGAACCTGATTATGGGTCATATTTAACAACCACATCAACCGCGGTGTGTTTGTGTGCGCGGTGGAGGAGGAGGAGGAGAAGGAAGAGGAGGAGGAGGAGGAGGAGGAAGAGGAGGAGAGGGGGTCACGTGGTCCCGTGTGCAGACCGTGTGGTGCAGTGGACAGATCACAAACACGGTTTCGGGTCTGAGGTGAGTTCGATTCCGGCCAATCAATCCGTTCTTTTCGCCCGTAGAGGACTCGACGCCGCCGCGCGCGGTGCCCGTCTGTCCCGGTGACTCATGCGCAGAGGAGGCGCAAGGGGCGGACCGAGTCCCGTTAATTCGGCATTGCTAATCTGCTAACCTGCTAGTCGATAATATGAAAGCGCCCAGGCCTGTCTGCGGGACCGACGTCCGAGCACGCAGCGGGCAGCCCCGCAGCGCCGAGGCCAAGGAGGGGAGCTCGTCCCGCGGCTGCAGCGGGGAAAGAGCCGCCGGTTAGCGGCGCCAGGCCCGCGGGTGGCTCGGGCTGGGTTCCCCGCGGATGCTGCTGGCTGACGGGGCTCCCTGATACTCAGGTGTAACTCGAGTTTTGCATAAAGTGTAAATAAATAATGGATAATTAATTTTGAATTTGATCCAGCAGCACAGTGAAAAGAAAGGATTGATAAAGTTGCTTCATGCTTAAAAAACAAAAACACCTGGTGGACATTGATGTAAAATATCACTCTACATGCTACAAGTCCCGCCTCTTTGCATTCACTTATTTTAGTCCCACTGTCTTTCTCTCTGTCTGCCTGTTCAGTTGTCGTCGTGGTGATGAGCAGTAATGAGTGTTTCGGTTGTGGCCGCAGCGGTCACTGGGTGAAGAACTGTCCAAGTGCCAACCGAGGACGAGTGAAGGGTCGCGGCCGAGGCAAAGGTGACACTAAGACACGTTCGTATGCAGACATGTAAGCTGTTGAGCCTGTTTAGCCAGGTGCTTTTATTCTGGAGACAGGAAGCCACATGTAACCCAGTTGTGTACCTACTACTACTGGACTTTCTTGTTGTCCCCTGAGGGGTCGCCACAGCAACCCAACGTCCTCCACTTCGCCCTGTCCTTTGCATTGTCCTCCCCAACACCAGCCCCTCTCATGTCCTCCCTCACTACGTCCATGTATCTTCTCCTGGGTCGACCTCTAGCCCTGTTCCCTGGCAGTTCCATCCTCAGCATCCTTCTACCGATATAGTCCCTGTCTCTCCTCTGGACACGTCCAAACCATCAAAGTCTGGTCTCTCTGACCTTGTCTCCAAAACGTCTGACCTTCACTGTCCCTCTTATTGTCTCATTTCTAATCCTACCCAACCTGGCCACTCCCAGGGAGAATCTCGGCATCTTCGTCTCCGCCACGTCTAGCTCCACCTCGCCCTCAGAGCCGCTGTCTCTAAGCCGTCCATCGTGGCTGGCCTCACCACTGTCTTGTCGACCTTTCCCTTCATCCTATCACAGAACACACCTGATACTTTCCTCCATCGCTCTGCAACTCCCCACTCTGTCCTAAATTCTTCCATTCCCTCTTCTCTCACTGTTGGTGCACCTGTTTTCCTCCTCTTCTTCGTCTCTGTCTTCGACCCACAGTAGTCCCATTTCCAGCAGCGTCCCGTGGGTTAACAACGCTGCTGGCGGTCGTTGTTAACCCGGGCCTCGACCGAGCCGGTATGACTTCCTTATTTTTGTTGATTTGCATGTTAATTTTTACGGCGGATGCCATTCCCGACGCAACTCTCTGCTTTTGTCCGGGCTTGAGACCGGCACAGGGGAGAAACTGGCGAAGCTACGTTAGCTCCTGCTAATCGCACTACCTTTACTACCCGTGAGGCTGCATTAACCCATGAGGCTGCATGTGTACCAGCTACTAATAAAGCGTCATGTGAACCACGCTGGTGCAAAGCCCTGTGCTGTTCAGTCTGTTAAACACATGGCCAACCTGTGTGTGTGTGTTCCAGATCTGTTCTGTTACCGCTGTGGAGAACCCGGACACGTGGCCAGAGACTGTGAGAAGTCCGAGGACGGTGAGGACACACACTGTGTTTAGGATTTGTCCTGTGACTCCACACGGACTCATGGCGGACAGGTTGAAGCTAACATCAATGAAACAAAACCTCTTGTATGTTTCTAGCTTTTCACCTCATTCCTCATCAAATCCGACATTACCCACAATGCAACCTGACCCATAAATAGCTGCGTGGTATGTTAGTATGCTATGCTAGTGGCAGCTAATGCATGGTGCAGCAGAATGACATCATATTGATGCAAACTAAAGTGACATCACTTGACGACGTTTACCCAACATCCACCTGGGATGTGGTTAATGGTTACCAACCCAGAACTAAGTGTCACAGACCAGGACTAACAGTGAACTAGCTGTCACTAGCTTTTCACTAAGGGTTAGCAACCTAGAGCTAACACTGAACTAACTGAAGACAGATGTGTGTGTGTGTGTGTGTGTGTGTGTGTGTGTGATGTAAGAAAACAATTTTTTGCCTCCGGGGCTCAACACAGGATTCTGTTTCTGCTTTTCAATTACAACTGATTTATAAAAAGTGACGTCATTCCCCCTCAGCCTGTTATAACTGCGGCGGAGGAGGCCACATCTGCAGGGACTGTAAGGAACCCAAGAAGGAGCGAGAGCATCTCTGCTACAACTGTGGGAAGGCTGGCCACATGGCCCGGGACTGCGACCATGCCCACGAGCAGAAGTGCTACTCCTGCGGCGACTTCGGACACATCCAGAAATGCTGCGAGAAGGTCAAATGCTATAGGTAAGCTAATGCTGCAGGTGAAGCCGACCGCTACAGGCGAAAGTAAGAGCTCCAGGTTCCCCATTGAAACCAGTGTTGCTAGTTTCAGCAGAGCGTGTGTTTTTCCCGCAGGTGTGGGGAGATCGGCCATGTTGCAGTCCACTGCGACAAGACGTCAGAGTCGAAGTGAGGCGGTGCGAAGTCAAGTCATCTGGCCAAGGAGTGTACTATGGAGGCCACACCCATCCGCCCACCTCATCCTCTTTTATCTCTTTGGCTACATTCACACTGCAGGGAAATGTGGACAAATCTGATCATGTTTAAATGTAACTCGGATGTGTTTTTTTCAGGGCAGCGTGAACGACATGCGCCACCTGTAATCTGATGTTAATTCTGATTTGGGCCACGTTCGCGTATGGTCTTAAATCGGATCTGATTCCTGCTGATGTGAAGCGGTGTGAACAGTAACATCAGAATTCATGTGTTGTTTTTTTCAACCATTGAGCATGCTCACAATAATGTTTTGTAAGCAATGGTGGTCAAATTGAAATTGAAACTGGGACGCGAGGTTTTGAATCTAACAAGGAAATGTGATGCTTAAGTCACATCTTGTTTCTGCCTTCTTACGCTAGTCCTAAAGAGCTGGTGGATGCCACCACAGCGAACGAGACCAGGAAAGAACACCTGCGCCAATCATTTCCATCCTCCTGAGACCCAGCCCGCTGACACGCGTCCTCTGTAATTGACAAATGTCCACTACAGAGGACATGCTAGCTGGCTGAGTCTCAGGAGGCTATAATGGACTGATATATCAATGACATCTCGAGAAACAGCTCGTCACTTTCACCCTGGAGTGTGAATGTAGCTTTTCCTTCTTTCTCTTTAATCATGCCTGAAGTCCTCCTCTTCTCATTGGTCCAGAAGCCTTTCAGTCAGACAAAGGGGCGGGCGCTAAAAGTAAAAATTTCTTCTGCATTTCTGAAGGAACAAAAAAAAAAACTTTTTGTTTTAAGGTTTGTGTTTTAGTCATGATGTTCAAAGCTTTATATAAGAATCCTTTCTGCCCAGTCAATTGGCTGAGACTATAGAGTTATTGAATGAAATTAATTTAGCCCCGCCCCTGAAAGGGGGGCGGGGCCGTACCAGAAGGAAAACTGGTGGCAGAAGGTTCTTTCCTCCAACATGGTGACTAACTTTTAGTTTTCTGCATAAAACAAAGTTTGTCGGAAGGAAACATGATAAGCTCCAGCAAACTGCCAATCGCCTCATAAGTATGGTCACAAACAAGCCAAACGGGGCAGGTCAACAAAAGGAACATTAATGGTTGTTATTTAAAGGTATAGTGTTGCTGTTTGGACCGGATGGAGCGTCTCACCGATGAGACGATAATTAATAAATAAAAAAGTACATCGAAAAAATGACACTTTTATGTTTGCAGAGAAATGTTTTCACACTAAAACTCCAAATGTTATTTTTGTACAATAAATCACTAAGAACTACTGTAAAAATGTCATTTGGCTATAAGTTTAACCTGACAATAAAATCAAGGAGGAGCTGAGACACACTCCTGGCTCGTCTTTATTTCACATGTCCAGCGATGTTTACGCGTCAATCATTAATGATCAATTGTATTAATGAATGTGTACGGGACTTGTACGACACACAAAGACTGACAGGTCATCAGGTGGAACAGATGAGTAGTAAAAGTAAAAAGTATAAGATTTTCCAGGAATGATTTTTGTTTGATCATATTAGTTTATTATAAATATTCATTTTGATTTAGAATTGGAATCATTCTGAACATCTTTTTCTTTTTTGTTACAAATATTCAGCACCAAAATATACTCTACTACATCTGCCAATAAAAATAAGGTACAGTGATAACTTCAGTGTTAAGTGAGATGAAAGCAAACCAAATATAAACTTGGTATATCATTTAGGTAGTGTAGCTTTAACAAGGTATTACAACCGGAACCGGAAAATGAGTTAATGACGTACTTCCTGTGTGTTCCGTCGAGTCTTCCGGCGAGCTTTCCAGGCTAAGATCTTTCAGAAGTTTTCGTGGATTGTCTATAAAACCTCCCGGCCGAGATGGTGAGAAGAAACGGATTAACACTAACGAGTAGTTGATCAGGGAACTAACCTACCAGCATGTAGCTTGTTAGCAGCCTACATCTACACTTATGTTAACACTATTGCGTGGTTAGTTAGCATGCTAGCCTATCAGAGTTTAGCTCGTTAGCTGTATTCAGGTCTGAATAAAAATAGAAAATAATAATAAAATATTATTTGGGCAATAATTTCCAATTTGAACTTTAACATTTTATTTTCTCTTACTACGTAACTTTAGAAATAAGATTAAAGAAGATCAAAATATTTCAGAAGGCTTACCAGCAATCAGTAATTAAACTAGCTTGGGTTTAATACATGTCATTGTTTTTTATTTTGTGAATTTGTCTATGAAGATTGGGAATAGTGGACTGGCGTTTATTAATCTCCAACTAAGGTTATGGATTATTGTGTATTATTTTACTGAAGCTGTCATACATTAAACCAGATACACGCTTCCTTGGTTGATTTTGGATTCAATTTACAATTCTGCAACTGCAGTAAAAGACCTTTTTCTCAAACACCTTCATCCTGTCACCGTCATCATTTGTGCAGGCTATGCGGTGATTATTGAACTGCACTTTAAATGGAATAAAAAATAAGTCTGGCTGTTTGAGTTGGACCTTGGTCCTGGTGATGTTTCACACCAGCGGTTTGACCGAATCAAACTGAAAGATCTGGCTCAAGCAAGGTAGATGTAAAAGCATCCTGAGAGAGGTCAGAGGTCATACAAATGGCTGCTGGTTGGTTTCATGTGCATTTTTCTATTAGTCTTTACTTGTGTTGTCAATGGTGTTCCAGCTGTTCTGGGGTCGGGGTTATACTTTTGGGTTCTTACAACATCTTGTCTGTTTCCACAGGCGAGAAACGCTGAGAAAGCCATGTAAGTACCGTCTCGCCGACCAATCAGAGGACATGTTAACAACCGTTGTTTTACAAGGACTGTTACGTTCTCCCGTGGTTCTGCTAGCTTCAACTGTTCTCTTCTGCGTCTCTCAGGACGGCGCTGGCTCGGTTCAGACAGGCTCAGCTGCAGGAGGGAAAATTCAAGGTGAGGTTCTCCTCTGTTCTCCTCTGGGTTCTCCTCTGGGTTCTACTGGGTATCAGCCTGTCTTTTCTACCTGCAGGAGAGGAGGCCTTTTCTGGCATCAGAGTGCAATGAACTTCCCAAAGCTGAGAAATGGAGGCGACAGGTACATGTTGGAGTTTACGTTCTAGAGTTCAAACCGATTTAGTCGTGAGCTTGTTGAGCAGCAACTCGTGCATCAAGTCCTCCTCCAGGACAGGAGACGGAGGGATGAAAGAAACAGGACTTTCTTTGAATTGTTGTGGCGAGGCGGGGACCGTCTCCCCATGGAGTCAACAATGTCTCATGATTAGCTTCAGGCTTCTGCCAATGTCAGCAGATAAAGCACTGCAGCTGGTTGTTGGTGATTGAAATGCAGGAGCTTTTATTTAAGGTGTGTGTGTGTGTGTGTGTGTGTGTGTGTGTGTGTGTGTGTGTGTGTGTGTTTTTCAGATCATCAGTGAGATCTCAAAGAAAGTGGCTCAGATCCAAAACGGTGAAAACTACAAACCCATCTGTTTCTTTGACCCGTCCCTCTCTGACCTGTCTCTCCCTCTCTCTCTGACCTATCTCTCTTACTTTGATGTGTGTCTCTCTCTCTCTCTCTCTCTCCCTCTCTGACCTGTCTCTCCCTCTCTGACCTGTCTCTCTCTCTCCCTCTCTGAACTGTCTCTCTCACTTTGACGTGTCTCTCTCTGTCTGACCTGTCTCTCTCTCTCCCTCTCTGACCTGTCTCTCTCACTTTGACGTGTCTCTCTCTCTGTCTGACCTGTCTCCCTCTCTCTTCCTCCCTGGCCTGTCTTTCTGCAGCTGGTCTGGGTGAGTTCAGGATTCGAGATCTCAATGATGAGATTAACAAGCTGCTGAGAGAGAAACGTCACTGGGAGGTTCGGATCAGAGAGCTGAGAGGACCCGATTACGCGGTGAGTTGTATTAATATATGACTAACGATTACTCCGGAGAAGTTCGTCTGCGTTGTTTCTTTATTTAAAACCAGCCTATCACGTCTCACGTCTCACTCTAAGCTCAGACAGACAGCAACAACAGTTGTTTGTTGGTGTTTCAGAAAAGTGTCTGACATTTCAGACACCATCCTATAAACACCTTTAATCCAGTCTGAATAAATGGTTTAAATCCTAATTATTTCTTACCCCTGCAGGATTAGTGACATTTACATACAGGTTCCAGCTGACCCCGTGTTTACTTCCTGCGTCGCATCAACTTTGTCCCGCGGGCCTGAAAATGTCTCTCGGGGAAACATTGATTCCTGAAATCACCGACTATCATTGATAGCGGTCCCTTTTGATCCTGTTTGGGGTGTTTCAGTGACCTGGCGTTATCCACAGCAGCAGCAGTTGAGGGGTATCAAACGGATATTGATTAAGTATTTGCGTTTCAGCGCTTTGGTCCGAGGATGTTGGACCACGAGGGGAAGGAGGTTCCAGGGAATCGAGGGTACAAATACTTCGGCGCTGCCCGAGACCTGCCCGGTGTCAGAGAGCTGTTCGAGACGGAGCGTATGTCTTCTTTTACTTCCTGCTTCATGCTGAGCC
Organism: Brachionichthys hirsutus; assembly: GCF_040956055.1. NCBI lineage: Eukaryota > Metazoa > Chordata > Actinopteri > Lophiiformes > Brachionichthyidae > Brachionichthys > Brachionichthys hirsutus. Next base: position 9,691,889 of record NC_090904.1, on the reverse strand, counting down.
ATCTGACACTGAAACATTGTCTGATTGGCGCTAACTGATCATGTGGCTCCTAGCCGCCCCGGCGCAGAGGAAGACGAGGGGGGTGCTAATGAAGGACGTGGACGCGGAATATTATGGATACAGAGATGAAGACGATGGCGTGATGCTTCCTCTGGAGGCGGACTATGAGAAACAAGGTCGATCACTCGCGCACAGATCAATACGCGGGTAGAATCAGTCGTGAAATTTAATCGTGTATTTCTGTGCAGCTGTATCGGAGGCGGTTCAGAGGTGGAGAACAGAGAAGGAATCTCGTCTGTCGGGAGAGAAGCAGGAGCAGCAGGAGGAGGAGGAAGAGGAGAAAAACATCTACACCGTCCAAGTTGAAGAGGTGAGCGCTAACTTTACCTTCCTCCAGGGGTTTCTGAGAGTTCCAAGGTTTCCGTAGGAAAGGTTTTTATTGATTACCGATTTATTTCCACGCTGTGTTTCTTTTGTGTGAGTGCAGCCCGAGGAGGAGGAGCAACGGGGCGAGCACGAAGGAGACGAAGACGGAACCACCTTCATCGCTCACGTCCCGGTTCCCTCACAGAAGGAGGTGAGGACAGCTCACTGGCTTAGACACCTGTCTGACCCCTCTGGTCTCACGTCTGGTTCTCACCTGTCTGACCTGTCTGTCTCTCAGGTGGAGGAGGCTCTGGTCAGAAGGAAAAAGATGGAGTTGTTGCAGCGTTACGCCAGCGAGACGCTTCAGGCGCAGAGTCAAACCGCCAAAACTCTGCTGGGGCTTTAACCGCTCTGCCTAATGTACGTTTCATTTTTCTACTTGTTCAGTGTTTCATTAAACATTTGTCAGCTGAATTTTTTTGTTTTTGTTTTTTTAAATTTGAAAAATAAAGTTTCTGAGCTCTCTAACGGACCACACAGTGAAATCTTTGCGAGTTTAGCTGCTGCTTGTCTTCTACCAGGTATATCCCAGAGTCTCTACCGTCGGCTAAATTTGTACCCCCGTCCAGGTATCATTTACGCACCTTTCAATAAGCCCTTTGGCTGTCGCCAACTACTGGCCTAAACCACTCTTTAAATTCTGATTCCTCCAGCCGGAGTTTGGAAGTTTAATAATTTAAGGAGTTTTAAGGCCTGCACGTAAATGATACAAATTGGAAATAGCATTGTCCCAGTTGGATGGGGGCTCAGAAAATTACTACCATGTCAGATGACGCTTACTACATTTTACTGGCCTTAATTTGGCCTAATTTAATTTACTACTTTTTACAAACCCACGGCAACCCTGTCAGCTGCTCGATCCATTAATGGCAAAAACGCCAATAAAATTAGGTTTAAAAAAAAGAACTTTTAATGGAACTCCTTCCTCCAGATGCTCTCTTTCTCTCCCTCTCTCCCTTTCCCCCCCCGCCTGTCTCTCACGTGGGTTCAATCTGTCACTTGATTGGTGGCAGCATTCGGTAGCATGTGATTGGCTAATTAATGGCTAACCAGAGGCTGCATGTGATGTCATCATGTGAGAAGGAAACTGCTGTCAGGAGTATTTCATCAATCTGACGCTGCACTGAGAATACAAATACTGCTTTAAGTAAAAGTACACGATTATCTGCTAAAGGTTCTTGACAATAACTTTTTGTCTAGATTTTAATAGTTAATAGTCTGTGTTGTTTTATTGGTTTCTTAAAAGTAATGCTAATAAAGACCTCGCTGTAGTCTAAACAAGGGAAAGACATTTTTACTGCACTATTTTTTGGAGAATCAATCTCCTTTCATTGTGAGCAGCACGGTGGCGCTGTTGCCTCACAATAAGAAGGTCCCAGGTTCGATTCCCCCTGGGGGCACTTACGCTCATTCTTATCACGGATAAGGGACGAAAGACAACCGTCTTGTTTTCAAGAAGACGACAGAAGGAATGTTGAAACTTTTATAGAGGGTAGTCGTCGTTGTAGCCCCGCCCGCCGGCGATGTCCCAGCCCGGCCACTATAAGTAGCGGCGGATCGCGGCTCTGGCGGTTCAAAGAGGCATCATGTGGCGTCCACGTTTGGTCCAGCAGACGTTCAGATGTTTGTCGACCAACACACAGGTCAGTGTTATACTGGAAGTTTTAATATTCATAAAATTATTCTATTACATGTATCACAAATACATCCCAAATTTAAATGGAACGGTCACATGATGGATTGGATAATTATCACTGGAAATATTTGTCATGAATAGAAGCGATAACGCGTGTCTGTGATGCTGTGAAGTCCAGTTGTTCTCAGCAGGCTGGTGAGTTTTATTCCTTTTTTACAAGTTCTGTTTTTATATATATATATATATATATTTTTTTATATATATATATATATCTAACCAGGTAAGCCAGTTGAGAACCAATGACCAAGCCAAGAGGAAATATCAGGGGCAGTTACAGTAAAAAAAAAAACCCAGAACAAACAATGCAGCATCATACACAGAGAGAACATGCACATATATACAGATGTTTGTATGTGTTTCTAGTGTATTATAGTGAGGATGACCAGGATTGGAATACGTTCATACGGTTCCTGAAAGTGATTTTCGTAATCTCTGTTTACATTCATCTCAGTATGTGACATCACATCTGTTGTATGGCTTCACGTTTATGTCAAACGTGCTGCCCGAAAGGAAGCAACGTAGGAATATTGTTTCACTAACACTAAGAATAAAATAGTAATGTGGACTGCAAGTTTGGTTTGGTGGCTGCAAAATGATGCTATGTCTCTAATTTATTATATAAAAATAGATTCGCATCTAAGAAGAAGATCTCTGCATTGGATCAAGTCAACTAGGGAAAGCCTCTCCTTCAAACTAATCAGCATTCATCAACGCAGGAGACAGCCTCTGCTCCTCTGCTCACGTTCATTCATTCATCTTCTACCGCTTTGCGGCTCACAGGAGTTGCTGGAGCCTATCCCAGCTTGCTCTGTGCGAGAGGCGGGGCACACCCCGAATGCGTTGGCAGCATAAATAATATCAAAAGTTATAGTTGTTATAAATTAACTTCGGTGAATACATAAAGTATATTTTGGACACTTCAAATAAAAAGTGATGGTGGGCTTTTGTCTTCATTCTTACATTGTTGTGTGACATAAAAATATAACGTGACCTTCTGTAACATATTTACTGCTATAAACAATAAAAAAAAAACCTACAGGAAAAGGGGTCCATGAAAGCTCAACGGGTGTTCTGCTGTTCCGTCTCTTCATCAGGCGGGTGTCCTCTTCGACGTGGACGGGGTCCTGCTTCGTGGTGGTTCTGTGATTCCAGCAGCTCGACAAGCATTTCTGAAACTTTTGGACAAAAACAACAACTTCCGTTTTCCAGTTGTCTTTGTCACCAATGCAGGAAGCTGTCAAAGACATCACAAGGCCCAGCAGCTGTCCCGCCTTTTCAACGTCCAGGTCTGACATGATGAAATATAGTTTTTTCTCTCTCTCTCTCTCATTCTCTTCTTCTTCTTAAAATATATTATTACATCATGACCTCTGGCTTTTTGTGACATACCATTGAGGGCAGAATTACCTCAAAGTAATGTTTTCAGATCCAAGACACAGTTACACACATTTGATGCCCAAAGGCAGATTAAACCTCCAATCAGATTACTTCTCTGCTCTGATTGGTCTATTCATGTTGAGATACTCTCTCTCTCTCTCTCTAGATTTCCCCAGAGCAGGTAGTTCTTTCACACAGTCCTTTGGGAATGTTGAAGAGTTTCCATGGTAAATGTGTCCTTGTGTCTGGACAAGGGCCAGTAGTGGATATCGCCAGCACGTATCCTTTGCATCTTAAAAAAATAGCAGCTGAGACTGATGGGTATTACCCTATATAGACACACATGTGTTTGATGCTAACAATACAGGAGGGTTTCTGTGCTCAGATGTTCCGATTGTCCATGAAAGAAATCAAACACAGCTGATCACAGTTCTCAACAGATGTCCTAACAGTCACCCCTGTGGTACACCTACCAGTCAAATATATAAATATATTTTACTGTCCTCTTCCATTATAGAACACCAACGAAAGTTTTTATTTTTTATTTTTCACTGCTAAACAAGAAAAGGTGTCTCAGACTGCTATATTAGATATACGTCATGTGATCACCCACTCAACAATCTGGTGTTTGAGGTCTTAACTCCACAGTCAGTTTGGGTTTCAAGAAGGTTGTAACCATCGAGCAGCTAAATGAACATCTCCCCCTGCTGGACATGGTGGACCACAACAGGAGACCAAAACTATCTGTGAGTGGAGTACTTTAGATTTAGAAAGCTAAGGTTGTCTCCCAATGCATATACCCCCTTTCATATGTTCAAATTGTACACTGTATTTAGATAGCCTTACTTGCGTACTGCATGAATATCAACTGTGTAATGTCAAACATTGGATACTGCTACAGTGTACCTGTTATGTCTGAAACGGTTTGGTCTGTTTCAGTCAATTCCTCTGCAGACTCTGCCGAAAATAGAAGGTAAGCTAATACTTTTTTTTGAAGAATGTTTAAAAAGATATACATGAGACAAGAATTTATATCATATAATATAATATTATATTATATTGTGGTTGTACGGTGGCATAGTGGGTGGCTCTGTCGCCTCACAGTAAGAAGGTACCAGGTTCGAGTCCTACCTGTGTGTAGTTTGTATGTTCTCCCCATGTCTTTGGCTTCTCCATTTTGCTCCCACCTCGAAAAACACGCAATTTAGGTGAATTGGGTACCCCAGAATTTCCCATAGGTGTGAGTGTGTGCATGAGTAGTTGTTTGTCCTTTGCGTGGCCCCGCGATGCGCTGGCGACGCTTCCGGGATTGACCCCGCCTCTCAACCATAGAAAAGCTTAGACATGCTCCAGAAACACCCTGACATGAAATGTAATTAATTAATATATTATATAGAAAGACAATAATCATGTTTCCTTGCTCTTATTTAGTTGGGTTTTTCCACACTGACTTTGTACATCGCTGTAGGAATCATCTTATTTGGGGAGCCAATCAGATGGGAGACCAACCTTCAGCTGTTGATTGATGTGCTCCTGACCAATGGGAGTCCTGGTTGTGTATATGACCCTCAGCTCTCTTCCCAGTTGCCTGTACTTGCCTGCAACATAGACCTGACGTGGATGGCAGAGGCCAAGTCTCCACGGTAACAAATATCTCACAGGAAGTCAGTGACACTTTCTATTATCGCTCAGGACGAGGGCGTGGCTCTTTGTTCATGCATCAGAAACTGAGCAGTTACCAAATGGCTTATTTTCTTTATTCATGATCACATATCTGCTTCCCGTGGTCATGTTGTTCACTTTTGGCCTTGCTGTCTTTCCGTAGATTTGGTCATGGAATTTTCCTTTTGTGTCTGGAGTCCATCTACAAGAAGCTGACGGGTCAAGAGCTTCAGTACCAGGCGCTGCTGGGAAAACCCAGTCTGCTAACATATCAGTATGCTGAGCAGCAGTTGAGACTGCAGAACCACAACCGCAAGCTAACAACCATCTATGCTATCGGGTATCAAAAGTGTCTATAACACCATCAACACTGCAACGGCCTCTTTTCTGTGGGTTAATTGAACTGTCTGTTTGCTAGTGACAACGTAATGACCGATATCTATGGTGCAAACCTGTACAACCGTTACCTGGCACAGCAGTGTGCTGCCTTGACAACCACTACCAAGCTTGTTGCCCAAGGGCCGAGGAGTCAGGTGATGATGGTAGAAGAGGAGGAGCCGCAGTCTGCTGCTGCTCAGTGTCGTTCCATTCTGGTGGGTGAAGATGGGACCATGAAGGAGTTATCGTTTTGCTTTTTTATTGGTGATACTTGACTGTTCAGAGAATCCTGGAGGACATATCGTAGATCAATATGTGATCTGTGATCCCTAGTAATCAATGACAAGGTTACAGAGTATTCAAGCGGCAAGACTAAGTCTGTAACCTTGACTTGAAGTCAATTTATTTCTTGTTTGTCCTCAGGTCTGCACCGGTGTCTACAACCCCCGCTCCCAATTGTCTAGCAACCAAAGCAGTGCTATTGCCGAAGCAGTGTCCCAAGGCCACGGCGACCTGGTCCTAGAGCCTGACCTGATGGAACCCAGTCACATAGTGGAGGATGTGGAAGATGCTGTTGACTTGATGTTGCAGCAGGAGAACTCAGTTACCTGTAACACCTGACCTATTACACCTGACCTCTGACCTGTAAGCTTTTAGCGGGTATACTTGTACCAGCCAGTAAAATTTGAAGAAGAATCACTCTAAATTGTCAGGTATGTGTCTTTTGTGTGACCCTGGTGTCTCATCCGGGGTGTACCCCGCCTCTCACCCATAGCCAGCTGGGATAGGCTCTGGCAGAACCCGTGACTCGTAACTTCGGACAAGTGGCTGTATTTGAGATGATTTCGATCGTCTCATTTTCAAGAAGATGAATGAAAATATCAAAATGTGCAATTATCCAAAAGTTGAGAGTTTCGAGGCCAGTTTGAACTTGAACATGTTTCTATGTTCAGGAATAAATGTACCCCCAAACAGAGTCAAAATGGTTTCCATTGTATTTGTCCAAGGGATATTTTTCAGTTATCATTTTGTTTTGGGATAAAGTCGATTGAATCTCTAATGAAAGACTTAAAAGACCATTTCTGAGGTAGCTGTAGAGTTTTTACGGGGTTGTTTAATACAATCATTGATGGGAAGAAGATGCCCATTTTCAAGGCTTCCAGAAATAGGACATTTTATTCTGCATTTGTTCTTTGAAAAACATCCCACTAGTGTGTTATTGTTGTGATGCCTCACATATAAGGCATGGATTGGTGTTTCCCCAAAGACAAAAGTCCTCTTGTTTCAGATTCAAGCTTCATTGAGCATTAAATAATTTTTCAATATTTCATTTTTTTTTTTAAATAAAATAAATTACAAAAATGTCTGATATGCTTTCTGCAAGTATGACCTGCGCAACATGGCGGCAAGTTCAGAACATCCCACAACAGGAAGTGTGGCCACCGCGGCGCATGCGCAGTCGCTCTTCCCGTCTCCCCGTAAAGATGTCGGCGCAGGCGGGGAGGGAGCGGAGCGGAGGACTCGAAACAAGTCGACAGGACCTGTGACTCTCCGCTGTTTAACGACTGAAGGTAAGGGAGGATGACTCTATAGAGCCGGTCCGTCGGTACTGGCACTTGGCAGAATGTTTCGGGCTTCTGATTGACCGGGCGGACACCTCTCGGGATGCCTAAAATCGTAGCGAATGGCAAAAAATCTTTGAGCGGGACGCGCAGCTCTGTGGCAGGGGCGTGTCCGCCATCTTGTGTGAGAAGTGGCGCCTAAACAGCAGCGGTCCCTCTGAACGGAGAGCAGCGGGTCGGGGCCAATGGCCGATAATGGCGGTAGCTAAAGGTTGGCTGTTATCCTACAGTATGTTTAAACGCTTTTCGCCTGGTTTGGAGCCGCTGTGAGACGCTACTGGAAGCCGCTGCGTCCGAGCCTTCGTCCCGGGATCCGGACGAGCAGCCGTAGCTTTTGTTGTCCCCCCCCCCCGTCTCTTCTTCACTCCTCCTCCGTGTTTATTTCGAAAGCTCGCCATGCGCATGCGTGTAACTATAGCGCTCTTTACCTGCGTAAGAATAAAACGACCTGCATGGTTATGCATTTACGTCACGGGATTATGTGCCGTTCATTGATCCTTTTGATCGGAATGAAAACGATTATCGTTGGTTTTGCCGCCGCCTGCTGCGAACAGCCAGAGACGCGACGCGACTAACGGATCATGACGTGAACGGGCTCTAATGGTTTGGTCAAGTCACGTCGGGCTCAACGCACGCACGCACACACACACAGGTGCGTGCGTGCCTGTGTGTGTGTGTATGTGTGCGTGCGTGCGTTGAACTCTACTTGATTATACTAGTAGTCATTTTTTTTGTATATGTGCAAAGCGCACCAGAAGCTACAGCTAATTTAAGAGGACTACAGCTATGGCTATAGGACTACAGCAAGATGCTAATTTCCACCTGTCGGCCCTGGGCAGGTCGGTGTCTGGCCATGCCTCTATACATCATGACATTTAACACAATATGCATATACCTACACAGAACTAAGTTATAATTTTAATAAGTTCAGATGAGTCCATTTTAAATGTGTGTGTGTGTGTGTGTGTGTGTGTGTGTGTGTGTGTGTGTGTGTGTGTGTGTGTGGTGTTATAAGCATATAAATCAACTGATGTTCAAAATGTGGCCAGAGACTAACCAAACAAATAAATAAAAATAAAATCGATTTCCCTGTGGAAGAAACTGGCTCCTAAGTCTAACAGCCGTCTTCATTGGTTTCCTTCTGTAGCTGGGGAGATCATGGCTCCTGATTCTGCTGCGTTATCACATGGTAACTCAACAAACTCGACTCTGTTCACATACACATCATTTTACCAGCGGTTTATTTTGAAAGTTGCCTGTCTTCCTGTCCAGGCTGGTTAATGTCATTCTGATGAGCAACTGAGATGTCCAATGACAGCCAGCGATCTGCGAAGGGGGAGGCGGCCGTGATGCAGTCCCCTTCTGTCTCTGCATCTTCTCAGGGACCGCCCTCGTCTCCTTCCAGCACCTCCAAACCGCCCGAGCTTCCCGGTACGCCTGCCTGTCGCTCTTGTCCGCCTGTTTGCATGCCTGTTTTTCTCTGAGCCTGTTTTTCTCTGACGCGTCCGCGTCGTTTAGATGAACTGGTCCAGGCTGGATGGTCCAAGTGCTGGTCTCGGAGAGAGAACCGACCATATTATTTCAACAGATTCACCAATCAGAGTTTGTGGGAGGTGCCAGTGCTGGGCCAGCATGATGTCATTGTGAGTATTTTTAATTACTTCCTCACTGGGGGGATCACATGGCAGTTTAGCACCCAAAATGTGGTCGTTCCTTCTTGATTTGGTTGCTGGTTGAGAAACTAATTTTCACGTCACTGGAGCTAGCTTTAGCCTTTATGCTAGCTACGCTTGAAGGGGCAGCAATAAACTGGTGAAGAGTGTATGCTGAATATCGCGACTAAATGACTGTATCTGAAGTGCTGGGGTGTGAATGTTGGGAGGTCTGCATATGAGCGATTACTTCCTGGTGGACTCGCAAAGACTTGCCGGGTGAACCAATGAGATTGCTGTGAATGAATCTGGTTTATCTGACTGAAACATGAAAATTTATTTTTATGAGGTGTTTGGAAGTGTTTTCTGTTTTAAGTCCCTTTCTTCTGAAACAAATTTGTGTCTAGTCTGACCCTTTAGGGCTGAATGCTGCTCCAGCAGAGGGTGGAGATAGTAACCTGGGTAACGGTCAAAGGAAGAGGAGGGGCTCTGAGGAGCAGGGGGTGGGGCCTAACAGCTTAAAACGAGCCAAGGTATAAGCTTTCCACCCTACATCTGGTCATGTGATCTTTTGAGTTGAGCTTGTGGTGGATTTTGGGAAACTGAGTCGTCAGTTTGTTTGGTTCCAGGTGGAGCCCACTACGCCCATCTCTCCCAGCGCCCCTGGTGTTAAACCCTGGAGCACTGCCCCTGAGGAGAAGCAGGCCCAGCAGGCCCAGCAGGCCCAGTCGGCCACGCCCACAACCCCCAGCCCAGCCCCAGCATCTACCACCGCCCCCGCCCCCGCCCCGACCCCCACCCCTGCCCCGTATAAGCCAGCTGTGTGAGTGCTAATGTCGCATCCATTCAGTTAGCAATTGTAGCTTTAGCATTTGTATGTCCCTCTTGCAGTGAAATGTTCTAAACCCACACGCTTGTTCGCAGTATCTACTGGGATCTCGATGTTCAGACCAACGCAGTGATCAGAGAGCACCCCCCGACCAACCACCTGCCCCCCCACCCCGAGATAGAGCTGCAGAGAGCACAGCTCGTCACCAAGCTGAGGCAACACTACCATGAGCTCTGCCACCAGAGAGAAGGTACCATCGTGCGCGGCAGGGGGCGACCTTCACCGGGGTCAAGGACGGTCGGTCTCATGCGTCGGTCTGTGCTTCAGGTATCGATCCGCCCCGGGAGTCGTTCAACCGTTGGCTACTAGAGAGGAAAGTGATCGACAAGGGTCATGACTCGTTACTTCCCAGTGACTGCGAGCCCGTCATTTCCCCGTCTATGTTCAGAGAGATCATGAACGACATTCCCATCAGGTACCTGTCGGTCAGAATCCACCCGAGCAGGATCATGTCTGGTTAAATGTTTTCCTTTTTGGAGTGTTAATATTTGGGTGTGTCTCAGATTGTCACGCATTAAGTACAAAGAGGAGGCCCGAAAGCTGCTCTTTAAATATGCTGAAGCTGCAAAGAAGATGATTGACTCCAGGTAGGTCACGGCGGACCAACCAGAGTGAACGTATCAGGCGGAGGGGGGCGGGCTGATGTCAAAGGACTCTCACCTTCTGTTGTCTGACCTGGGCAGGAATGCAAGTCCAGAGAGCAGGAAGGTGGTGAAGTGGAACTCTGAAGACACCATGAGCTGGCTGCGCCGAGATCACTCCGCCAGCAAGGAGGACTACATGGTGAGTTCTCACCGGTTCTGTTCTTCCCTACCCAGAATTCAGTATTGCTACATGCATCATTTCCGAAGCGACACACAGGCAAAGAAATATCCTCGGATCACTAATGAACAGCAGATGGCAGTATTGCGCCAATATCTCCCTGTTTATATATTGTGTGGCTAAGGCGCAGCGTGTTTGGGCTACCAAACATCATCTGACCAGCTGAGCCCCTTGAGATGAAGTAGTGTGTGTGTGTGTGTGTGTGTGTGTGTGTGTGTGTAGGACCGCCTGGAGCATCTGAGGCAACAATGTGGGCCTCATGTTGCCGCCGTCGCCAAAGACTCTGTGGAGGGGATCTGTTCCAAAATCTACCAGCTATCTGGAGAGTACAGCCGGCGACTGAGACACACACACCTGAGTTTGCTGCAGGACCCCCCCACAGGTACACCCGAAGCTGCTTCTGGAACCTCTCGCCCCCACCCGTAGGCGTTCTGATGCCTTTTGTCTGTCCAGAGGCGTGTCCGTCCCCTCACCAGTCCCGTTTGGTCTACTGTTACCCGGTGCGTCTGACGCTCCCGTCGCCCCCCCTGCCTCGAGTGGAGCTGCACTTTGAGAATGACATTGCCTGTCTGCGCTTCAAAGGAGAGATGGTCAAGGTCAACAGAGGTCACTTCAGCAAACTGGTCAGTGCCGCTGGGAGTACGAGACGCGTGGAGGTGCAGCAGCAGGTGGCTGTTAGCCATTAGCTCCACAGAATACCGATCCGCCTCTGTTGAGCTCTGCGTAACGGGAGACGTAGAGGATATTGGATAATTATTTATTTACTCTTATCGCAAGTCATTATTTCAACGTACACAGGACGTCGCCATGTTTTTCATTCTCTTCTGCTCAAATGAGGAGCTCTAGCAGCAGACGTGTTTCTCAGGACGAGGAGACGGCGTGAAAAACATTTGTCATTATACAAAGTTAAACTTTACCTCCTCGTGAAGTAATCTGCACATTTTTTTTTCCTGAATACTCAATTTATGAATGAATGAAGGAAATTTTTAAACATGTCCCAATACATTTGTCTTGATTAATTCCATCTCAGAGAAGTTGCAGTGATATGGAATATACTTTTCTGTCTCCCAATACGCTAAATGGCTGTAATTGACATTTGTAATTGTGTCTAAATGTGTGTGTGTGTTTCCAGGAGTTGTTGTACAGGTACAGCTGCATAGATGATCCTCGCTTTGAGAAGTTCCTGTCTAGAGTTTGGTGCCTCCTCAAGAGATATCAGGTCGGGTCTTACTTCTCCTAGCCAATCAGAGTTTAGCTCACATGCTAGTTTGTATTTGCCAACACTGTGTGTGTGTGTAGGTGATGTTTGGCAGCGGGGCCAACGAGGGGACAGGCCTTCAGGGTGCCCTTCCTGTGTCGGTGTTTGAATCTTTGCACCGACAGTTCGGCGTTTCCTTTGAGTGCTTTGCTTCGCCGCTCAACTGCTACTTCAAACAGTTTAGCTCTGCTTTCCCCGACATCGATGGCTTCTTCGGATCCAGAGGGTGGGTGACACACACACACACACACACACACAGACAAGAACACACACCTGCGCCGTGTCAGTCTACTCGCTAACGGATATCTTGTAATCAAGTTTTTTCTTTACAGGCCGTTCTTGTCCTTCTCACCGGTCAGCGGCTCATTTGAAGCCCACCCTCCATTCTGTGAAGAACTGATGGACGCCATGGTAACGCACTGCGAGGTCAGTCTTCTGCGTTGTGCAGTCTGCATCCCGCTGCAGCGGTGCGGTCCTGCAGCGGTGCGGTCCTGGTTCTTGATCTGAACTCACTCGGAGTGCGTGTTTGTACATCAGGAGCTGCTGGAGAAGTCGTCTGAGCCACTGTCCTTCATCGTCTTCGTCCCCGAGTGGCGTGACCCCGTGACCCCGGCTCTGACTCGCATGGAGGGAAGTCGATTCCTCCGCCACCAGCTGAGCATCCCGGCCTACGAGCACGAGTACCGCTCCGGGAGCCAACACATCTGCAAGAGGTACCGCCACTACGAAGACTGAAACATCCCTCTTAATTGTGTAAAACAAACCTTTGCAGTGGACATTGGAATGCGGCGATGCCTTGCAGTACTCGGGGTGTGTCTGTGTATTTCCAGGGATGAGATGTACCACAGGGCGGTACACGGTACTGCAGTACTCTTCCTTCAGAACGACGCTGGTTTTATGAAGTGGGCTCCGACTCCAGAGCGTCTCGCTGACCTGATGGGAGCATACCGCCCATCCTCCTCCCACCCAGCCTCCTTATCCTCTCCTGGCCCCGCCCACATTGCTCCTGGTGACAGAGACTCCGCCCCCAAGGCCACCGATCGGCCTCCGAGCGCCGTGACGTCGCCCGGCGGTCACGACAACAATAACAATAACAATAGCAGCAGCAGCAGTAGCAGCAGCCCCCAAGACAAGATGGCCGCTGTGTAGGTGGGGCGGGGATTCTAGCGCGACCAAGCCCGCACCTGTCGGACGGGTCCTTCGTTTTCCACTTTGCTCTGATTGTCGTCTTGTCTGTTCACCTTGTCTCTCACCAGCACCTGTTCCGCGGCCTCAGTGCCCCGCAGCCTGAGCTAATCATATCTGTTGGCTTTCACTGTATCCTTAGACATCGGGTCTTCCGATTGGTCAAAGCTCTGACATCACAGGCGTCACAGCGCCCATTGCTTAGCAACAGCAACAGCGACTAACGGATGTTGCGTTCGGCCAGCGAGCAGCGACTTGTTTGAGCTCAAGCAATAAACGCTTCCATTCGCCTGTGACGCTCCTCTGGAGGGCCCGTGATTGGCCCCCGTGCAGACAGGGCTCCATGATTGGTTGACAAGGCAGCTATTGTTTCTATAGGACTTTGATTTGTCGAGTGCTGTTCCAGGCTCCGCCGCTTCAGGGCGGCCTGGCCAGTCAGCGTTTGTCCTCCAGAGAATGCACCTTCTCAGTGGATTGTGGGAAATGGAGTATTTGGCCGGGAGGAACAGACGGCGCCTGCACATTGAGGCAGAAGACCTCACCATCGGAGCGTTGGACGTCCCGTGACGGAACAGGAAGTTTGGTGAGACGTGGACCCAGCTGGTGGGGCTGTTGGAGGACGGCCTCCATGTGACTCTTTCTCAGAGAGCCCCGCCCCACGTATGATGATGGCTGGCGGCTGCTGCTCATCCTGAAGCGAATCATCATAGTCTTCAGGTTGGATTTTTCATTAGAAACGCTTAAAACCCAGCACCTCCTCACACTAACTCTACAACAGTAGCTGGATGTCGATCCTCCGATTGGCTGATGAGTCGTCCTATCCGGCGCCTGTCTCTGTGTGATCTCGTTTTCTGCCCCCGCGGTAGTGTAGATACTGTACATTAACCTGACATGAAGTCCATATTTTCCTCATCTTTTGTCAAATCAATAAAAAAAGAACTTTTTTATTTGAGTTAATTTAACATGAAAAAAAGATGATCTGTTTTCTGTATTATACGGCTTCTGATAGTTTGTTGTAAACTAAACCAAAGTGTTATCATGAAGATCTTTATGTGAAAGTAGACGTGTGTATGCATCAGTAATGCTGAAGGCTAACCAGCAGAATCCTCCATTATTTTTTATAATTCTGTGTCGGTTTGTTTTTATGGTTTTCGTTGTGCATGAAATCTTTTGGACTGATGTTCCTGAATGTTGGAATCTGGCCGAGTCTTCGGTCGTCATAGAATATTCCTGTTAATGTTTTAAAGATTTCTACACGAGCTGTTGACGTTGTGTTTCCTGCTCTGTTAAATGCAAGTTAAGTTAAATGCTGCGATTGCACCTAGAGGCCTCTTAATTAGAATTATAAAATCAGGATTAACTCCCGTGACCTGCAAGGTGGATGGATTTGTCCCAAAAGTCTGACACAGCGTGTTTACTCTCTTATATTGAAAGAAAGTCAAGAGTTTTTATGCGGTGAATCGTTTAAATGTTTATTTAACCACAAAAATAATCTAGATACAGATAGGTTTGATTTATGGATTACATCAGAGTGCACAAATGTCTAAAATGGTTAAAAAAAATATTTAAAGATTCACTGAGTTCTGAGTTAAATAGTACTAGGACCGGATTATAACTGCTGACAATTTGAATCTGGTTTTTTTTTTTGGTTGATTTTAAAGATCCCATATTATACCCTTTTTCCACAAGTTAAAACAGTTTAAATTAATTTCATAACTTGAACTCCGGGTTTTGGATCCGAGTCATAATTCCTTTTATCTCAGCAGAACTATTTTTATGTTCTGATTTGCACGACCAGAAAGATTGTTTGCGCGTTCCGGAAGCGGAAGCCATCACGGTGTCGTTTCCTGAAAAGGAAGATTCCCATTTTGTGAGGATATTGTTCTGTTATTGATCATTTTAGCTGCCCAATCAGTGTAACTATTCGATAATTAAACCACCGTCCATCTAGTCGTGTGTGTGTGAACGCAGTGACTCCCCGAAACAAACGACAGACGCCGTCAAGTGCCGGTATTAGCTTAGCATAGCATAGCATAGCATAGCATAGCATAGCATATCGGACCGGGCCACATTCCTGTCCACCATGGGTGCCCACCGAAGTGAAGGAGGCCAGGACTGGCTGGAACAGGACCGGCCTGAGGAGCCAGAGCAGAGCCCGGTAAGAGTCGCAGGCTAGCAGTTAGCGGCTAGCAGTTAGCTTAACGGCGGCTAACTCCTGTAGCTCATAAACGCATATATTTATCATGTTTCAACACACGCAATACGTTAGTTATATTACTGTTATTGTTTGTATGCAGTGGTTTTAGCGGTGTCATTTTTAATCAGTGACGTCATAGAAGGCCATACAGGATGGCGTCATGGCTTCAAAACAGACGGAATCTTTTTTTAATCCATTCATTTTTGATCCTTCGTGAATTTGTCCGTTTCAGATCCGTTATTAATTGCTTCTTAAATAAGTTCATGTTCTAAAGTATTTTGATGGAATCGTTGATCAAGATGTCCTCAGATTGTTTGATATGTGTCTGCTAATACATTCTTATTGATCGTGGCAGTTAAGTTACGTTAACGCTATCTGTGCGTAGAAGCCGTGGAACTTGATGATCAAACACAGACAGATCCACAGACGAGGACGACGCTCTCACATGGCAGTCAGGTCAGCGCTGGTTTATGCCAGAGTATACTGGGTACTACTGGTTTATGGGGTTCTACTGCAGGTCCATGCTGGTTTACTCCATTCTGAAGGATCTATATGAATCAAATCTTGTCTGATTGATCATGCTGTGATTTATCTGTGATCTACTGTATTAGCATTCGTACCGGTATGTACTGGTTTAACCAGCTCGACCTTTGTGTGTAGTTACACTGATCCTCAGGTGTCCATGGACCTACTGAGGGCAGTTCTTCAGCCCAGTTTCAATGAGGACATCATGGCTGTCTTCAAGAAGTACCTGAAGGTCAGAGGTCACAAACCTATATGTTTTGAAGAACCATCCGTCCACCCACCCACAGATTCAAAGTAAAAACAACAACAAAGAAAGCGAATCAATACACAAAGCGAAAGACGGTAACATCTTTGTAACCGTCGGCTCGGTCAGATTCTGGTGACCCAGAAGACTTCCTCTAGGAGGAAGGCGGCGCCGGCTCTGCTCGGGTGAGAATCGTGTCCTCCTCTTGTTTGTTTCGCAGTTCTTCGAGAAAGCGGCCGAAAACGTGAAGGAGAACGTTGGCGATGAGGTTCGGACGGATCAGCTGATCAGAGAGGCCTGCAGGAATGTTCTAGAACACGTGAGCTGTTTTCTGAGTCCGCCTGAACGCACCTGAGTGTCCGTGCCGTTGTCTCTGTTCTTGCTGCGTGGTAAATGTTATGGGCTGAGCTCACCTGTCTGCGTGACATCATGACCTCAGCGATTTCTCTGCGTTGTTGCAATGTGACGTCATCACCAGGCCAAACAGCTGTTTCCAGAATCTGGCGTAAAGAGGGCGGGATCAGAGGTCACCATCAAGGTAGGAATGGACCAATGAGAACGAAGGTGAACACGCAGTGATCTGGATCAGTTCTGATTGTCCGATCCCCGTCCTGTCAGAGGTCCAGAGCGGCTGATGAAGACTACTGTCAGAGTGGAACCCCCCTCATCAAGAAGGTACCGTGTCTCCCGTGTGGCCAATGAGCGCACCCTCATTAGTCAAAAGAATCAGTTCCTGGAAACGGCAAGGATTCTGTAAAACGAATTAAACAAGACAAATGTTTCTGCAGGGATTAATCTAATCTTAATTTCTCCGGGCTGATGCGTTTGTCGGGCGGGTTGTGTGACGGATGTGTGACGGATGGCGTTAACTGACTGTTGTCATTCTGTCTCCAGAGGAGGAGTCGACCGGTTGCAACAGCTGTCTCTTCCGACCGACCGCACACCTTCTCCACTCAGTGAGTGTCAGACATCGTCATCGTCATCGTCATCAGGCGACATCATCACTATCCAGGAATAGTCACGTGACACACCTGTGACCGTTGTTGTTTTCAGGGTGAAGGTCAAGTCTGAGCCAATCAAGAGAGAGGGACCGAAGGTGAGCCAGTTTACAAAAACATGGCTACCTGACAGCGCAGCGGCGTTAGCAATAGGGGTATATAATGCTATCGTTAGCATGCCCAGGGTTATGAATATGCTGATGTCATGCTAATATTCCTCTTGTAACAACCAGCCGCATCTGTCATTGACAGATCAATATATTTTATTTAAATCTGTGGACCAGCTGTTAGCATCAGGCCAAAGGTCGACGTCCAAAGAATGATGGCTGCATCAACGTGCGTGTGTGTGTGTGTGTGTTCGCGCACGTTGCAGTGGGATCCATCTCGACTGACTGACAGCAGCACGTTTGTTCTCGGCTCCAGAGCCAACAAGTGAGTCATCATTGTGTAAACATCGGGGCGGGGGGGGGGGGCTCCCTGGTGAGGCTTTATACTGGGTACCTATCACCATGGTAACTGATGCTACTCATCTCTGGTCTGCCAGATGATAGATTCACAGATTGAAGTCATTTATAAAGGTTGGTGTTGCTTTTCAGGCTTTTGGATTCTGTGAAGCAAAGTGTGACTTTCAACGGACCAGCCAAAGTTAACCCCTATTGATTAACCGGTGCCATATTGATTAGTGATCGGTCTTGAGTCTGATTCCACTTTGTTCCCTTAGATCTTCCGTGTTTAATTTCTTCTGCCAGATCCCTGTCATGACATATGATTGTGATGTCACTGCAGGGCACTAGGGATGGGCGGGACAAGAGGACGCATCTACATCAAACACTCCGATCTGTTTAAGGTAAACACACACTCATTTCCAGTGGTTGGCGATGTGCATGTGTGTCTCATATATATAAATATTCTGTGTGTGCATGTGTGTGGCAGTATGCAGCGGACACAAAGGATAAGCAGTGGTTGGCTGAAAGACATCACATGAGAGCAACAGGAGGGAAAATGGTGAGGAAATACCCCAAATATGATCCACACACACACACACGGCGATATTTGGGTCGGTAACTAGCAGGTCAACTTTATGAATGGGACATTGAAGGCCTCCGTTTGTTTTCAGGCCTACCTGCTGATTGAGGCGGACATCCAGGATTTGTCTCGCAGTGATGAGTACAAGTACGACGTCACCCTGTCTCCACATTTAACAGCCCCACTGATGAGTGGTTGTCATAGTAACAGTGTGCATGTACGCAGGGACTGTCCTGATGTCAGGATGGATGAGATGAAGCCGTTCTCAGTGCCTCTGTGGATGGTGGAGAAGATGCAGAGAGCCATGGAGGCTCAGAGAGAGGCTGACCTGTGACGCCGATCCAATTAACTGCTTGTTTTTATTTTTACTCGCATTTCTAAAATAAATAAAAATAAAAAGTTGCCTGGTGAGTCATGGACTGATTTACCTGCTGTTCATTTGGTTGTAAAGGTGTGACTCTCATATACAATATTAAATGACAACCTGGACCCCAGCAGTTTGTGACATCAAAAACTTTATTTATAAAAAATAATACATTTATCAAACAAACACTGAGCTAACGAGCTGAAAGACGTAACATCGTCAGAGCGGTGGGCTGTCACTCAATTCCTTCCTGTTTGTCCTTAATGGCGACTCTGAAGCGTTCTTCCAGCAGAGAGAGTTCACTGATGAGATCTGTAATGGCGTTCGTAAATGCTTCCTGTCGACAGAAAATGTCATCAGTGACATGACATCATCTCCTGTGGACTGTAGACTGGTGTTTTTTGTTTGTTTTTTACCTGTGGACTGTAGTCAGGTGTAGTCTGCACTCTGATGACAATCTTGTGTTCCAGAGGATGAGGAACTTTATATCCAGCAAACAGAACCTGAGGATCCTTCAACAGCTGACTGTAACATAGACACAACTGGTTAGGTCTGTCTTTCATAGGGGGGGGGGGGGGGGGGATCCATCGCTCCACTCACATGCAGTACACAGCAGTATTTGGGACACAGCAATATATATTTAACTGATTACTTCCATAAATTCCCAGAATGAATAGTGATACATGGGGGAAATTATTTCTGCCAATTGTGTGTCCACATTTCGATTCCAAATTCTTTACAGATTTCGTTTCTAAATGACCTGTAGACTTCTGGCAGAGTGTTCGGTTACAATCTACGACAAATTACTTAAAAACAAATCAGCATTCATTATCAGAATGCTAGCCGTTTGTGGGCAGCATCGCTTTCCTTATTTTAACTTGTGGCCTATAATCAATACACAGATTAAATTTGGGAAAAGATATACAGTCTGATAACATGTAGGACGATATTAGTTAGCACAAGTAGTCTCTTACGCTCGGATGATGTTTCCAAGTGTGTGATCTTCCTTGTTCAATGTGAACAAACACGCATTCGGGACTTTAGTGTCTTTAGTGATGGTGATCTTCTTCTCCCCTTCAAACAGAAGGAACGACTCAAAA
The DNA here is from genome assembly GCF_040956055.1 of Brachionichthys hirsutus. Taxonomy (NCBI): domain Eukaryota; kingdom Metazoa; phylum Chordata; class Actinopteri; order Lophiiformes; family Brachionichthyidae; genus Brachionichthys; species Brachionichthys hirsutus. The sequence continues at coordinate 9,672,468 of NC_090904.1, read as the reverse complement.
GCTGGAGGCGCGTTCATCTTGTGACCGCGAGCGTATCAGCGCCGCCACAATAACCCGGAAACTATTCCCGCAAAACAAGACTACTTCCGGCGGCTCTTTCTTCTTCTTTTGTTGTATCATTTCAAGCATAACAACATCAGCAACAGCTTTTAAATTCCGTAAACAACGTTTAAACGTATTTTTTTTAACACGTAAACCAGAACTAAGTAAAAGTCAATTTAATGTCGTGACTGAAAAGAAGACATTAACTCCGACAGGCTCGGTTCATAGAAAGTAAACACATTTAACGTCAAAAGTACATTTGTGGAAATCATTATTTATAATAGGTTTAAGGATAAGATTCATGTTGTAATAATTCTCTAACCATATCATCGTGCACAGGGCCATATTGATTTCCATTCATATATTTCTTCATTTAGGACAAAATGACTACGGTGTCCCTGAAGTACAAATCAAAATAACTAGAAAAACGCATTCGCAATGATAAAAGTATTTATTGGGCGTACCGAGTCAGTCATCTTATCCAATCACATCGCTTTTGCCTCTGGATGTGTCTTTCTGATTGGTCAGCTGGAAGTAGTTTGTTTTTGAATGACTTTGGCTCTGATTGGTTGTATCTCTTCGGAAGACTACGTTTAAAATGGGGGCGGGAGCATTTCAGTTCGAATTGCGAGAGGAGCTCGGCTAGGACCGCAAACGCACCCGGTGAGTTACCGGCTGTTTATTACGGTTGATGCTAATAGATTGTAAACATAGGTACAACTTCTGTCCGTCCGTTGTAGCTCTTTTCAATTTATGTGCTTAAACACGAAGACAAGCTAACAGCTGACGAAGATCACAGCGCTATTAGCGTTAGCGTGATGCTAAAGCTGCGAAACAGGAGCGAAAACAAGCTAACAGTACCGAAATAACTCCCGAGGATAACCGACCTCTTCAACCTGGTCACTACCAGACAGATAACTACTAGTGGTTGACCGTGTGCACAGTAAATACCCATCCGGAGCACACCCAGTTACTAACATTAGCTGCTGGCTAACGATCAAATTAGCCGAATTTAAAGGGAGAGTCTGGGTTGAACCGCAGTCCTCACTCTTAACAGCCTGTTCACTTCACTCCAACTCCGATTTATATAAAAGCAGAAATTGTATTCATTTGCGCAAATTTATGTATCGATTATGTCGAACTAGGACTGAAAACACAGCGATTTTAAATAGTTTATCTTACGAGGAGAACTGTAATATGCGCTGATCGTTCACTTCAGGATTGACTGTAACCCGACACCATTCCTGAAGTCAACACAAATGTTAATATAATATTAACTAACAGACTTACGATATCTGATAACCCTGGGAGGAAAGTGGAATGACCATGACGTGCAGCATTTCTGCGGTCCATCATTCATTCATAAATGCATATATTTTTGTTATTTTGTATTCTATTTAGTCTTCTGTGGAAGTATGCCATCTTAATTTTGTTGTACAAACACAATAAAAGATTTCTCTTTCATTTATCCGGGGTTTGTTTTTGGAATAGACAGTAATTTATCACAAAGAACATAAACGAGTACTGTTGATTCTTGGTGATTTAGCTCGACCTGGCTGACCTGCAGGACTAACCTTGTTGTCTCCAGCAGCAGCTATAGTCTGAGCATCCATGGCCTCCCAGAACACAGACCCTGCAGTGGCAGCAGCTTCTTCCACAGCTGCTCTGAAGGGCAGTGAGAGCGGCGGCAGCGCCGCCAAGGGCTCCGTGACCAAACGGTGAGACCTTTGACCTCATCGGTCAGTAAGTCTGTCTGTCCCGGCCCGGCCAACCGTCGGCCACAAATCGAACACAAATCGAACCTCTGCTCAGATGCCCAGACCAGCTGCTCGTGTGAACGGATGAACGGTGGTTAGATTCATTTAGTCCAGAGGATAGAGGAACCAGTCCTGTGATTAAGACCTGTTTCAGATGTAAACTGGGATCATCAGACCGGATCCTCTGTCAGAATAAACCTCTTGACTGTCTTTGTGTCTGCAGGTTGCAACAGGAGCTCATGACGCTGATGGTGAGTTTGTCCTTTACACACATCACCGTGGTAAACGGACTTCTGACACCCAGCTGTGAGGTCGTTGTAGGAACAATAATGTCAATGACTGTTAATGACTTGCTGCTGCACATGATCTTCCTCTGCTTGGAGATGAAGGGCATTATGGGATGGGAATTTCCCCACAGAGGATTCCTTTCTGGGATCTTCAAACTGTCTCCCACCAGCTGTTCCTGATCTTATCATTTTTAATTACATTTTTTACCTTCATTTTATATTTTATCGCCACGCTTATTACAACAACTTTAGCTACAGTGACTCGCCTGCTAATCAGCACTGGCTCTAAGTGTTGCTAGGCGACAGAAACAAAGGGTTTATGGTGCGAGAACTAGGATGAAAATCCAAATGAATCATGTGACTTCTCTCTGCTGACGCAGATGTCGGGCGATAAGGGAATCTCGGCCTTTCCGGAGTCTGATAATCTCTTCAAATGGATCGGGACGATTGACGGCGCTAAGGAGACGGTAAGCGCGCACACACACACACACACACACACACACAAACAGTCACGCAGGTAAGGTTATCTCTGATCAGACCTCCATACTGGTGTCCTGTCTGTCTGTCTGTCAGACCAGTCTCTGCTCTCTCTGACCCACCCCAGGTGTACCACGGTCTCAGGTACCGGCTCTCTCTGGAGTTCCCAGCCGGCTACCCATACCAGGCGCCTCGCGTGAAGTTCATCACGCCGTGTTTTCATCCCAATGTGGACGAACAAGGTTTCATCTGCCTGGACATCCTGAAGGACAAATGGTCAGCGCTCTACGACGTGCACTCCATCCTGCTGTCCATCCAGAGCCTACTGGGAGGTAACCAGCTCCACCAGTTGATCTGCTGGCAGTGTGTGTGTGTGTGATCTGTGTGTGTAAAGCGGTTTTGATGTCATTTCCTCCCAGAGCCGAACAATGAGAGTCCTCTGAACACCGCTGCTGCTGATCTCTGGAAGGACCAGGAAGGTGAGACGCTGCCTTCACTGACATCACGGCACCATTACGTAGAACCCAGATCTGAGTCATAATGAATTAATGTGGACAATGATGATAAATGTTTAGGCCTGATAACAGGAGGATAACAGCTGTTTAAATGTGCAGCTGATGAAGAGCTCTCACTCTGCAGCCGTGTCACACACATGTTTGATTTGTCATCAGCTGATCCCTGATTCATGTCACAGAAAAAAAATCCAATGTAACATTTTAGGATAACAGCTGAACATTCAGGCTTCAGGAAACCTGAGTCAAACTAATTTGCAGCAAATTTGAGACAAGCTTGAACGGAAATGACGTACAAACATCTGTGATGGTTGAGTTCTACAAACTCTTTACTTCAGACTCGTTTACATATTTTAAATTGATTTATTTTCTTCCTATTTGATCTTGGGGGGGAATCAAATCAAATCCATTTGCGTGACCGCTGTCTCTTCCAGCCTTCAAAACCCATCTCCATTCGACCTTCCAGAAGTGACGCAGCGCTACGTTTTCTTCTTCTGTCTTCAGCTTGTACAGTATTTTTATGTTGTCCTGTCAATAAAGTTCTTAATTCAACACACAGACTCTTGACCTCTTATAGCAGGAAGGTGATTGGCTGACAGACCCCTAAAAATAAATAAAATAGACACTTTTGAATGTTCACGACTGAAGCGGTTCATCCAGTAAACGGACAAGGTTTTTATTTTAGTCTGATTCTGTAATCTTGTAATCTATTTATCCTTTGATCGATGTTTCTTCAACATCTTTTTAGTTTTCCTTGTGAATATGAAATTAAGGTCAATAAAAGTGGGTCATCTTGTCCATAGTAGATCTCCAGACCTCCAGTCCACTATAGACTGAGCAGATGGCTGTTGGCAGATTGATCTCTGTACAGTGTGGTTCTAAATGCTGGGATATTTATGCTGGGGGGGGGGGGGGGCGTGATCCTCTGACAGCTTTCTCCCTTATCCAGTCTAGTCTGGCATTAACCAATCACAGACACGCAGCAGCCTCACGGTGGCGTCAGCGGCCCTCCTCCACCTGACAGCCCAGCCCACAGCATGGCAGCTGGAAGCAGGCGGCCTCCTTGTTGTTGGAGACGACCTCCGCCTCCATCAGATCCTCCAGGCTGTCGTCCGGTTCATCCACTTCACCATGAACCTCAGCCCACGCTGCTTGGGTCGCTTCCACCGACCAGAACGCAACCGGAACCTGCGGAACACAATCAAGCCAGACACTTCAACCAGGTGGGGCGTGCAGGTGACGGTGAGAGTCCTCGTAGTGGTGACCTGATCCTGGAGAAGCTTGGATGAACCTGCTGCAGGTTCAAGAAACCCTTAATTCATCAGGAACCAAAGACAAACACCTACGTGACACCGGACCTCACAACCGTCCTTCTTACCCTCAGCTGCATCTCGGTTAGCATGACGTCCAGTCCCGTGATTTGATTCACGAGCCCGGGGCTCGGCTTCTCCTCCAAGGTGAGCCACGGTGCCTGGACCGAAGCCACTCGAGCTGCCACGCCCACCAAGCCATCAATGCATCCTGGACAAAGAGAGACAGGAAGCACATTCAGCAACTCAGACTCCGGTCATCCCATATCAGTCAGTTGCCCCTGCAAATTGCTCAAGGCCAATTCAAAGTGTTTTGGATTGAATTGAGGATGGACCTGTGTTGACCAATGAGCGTCTCTGGTAGTGCTGGTTCAGAGGAAACCGTTCAATCAGGTGACGGGCCTTATGGAGGTCAGACAGGAAGTTCTCCAACGCCGACAGGAAGAGAACCCACAAACGTTCCAACACCTGTCTGTCCTCCACACCCAAGGGGTAACAGTCGGACAGCAGATGCACCAGACGCTGGGACAGACCTGCAGAAAAAACCCGTCAGATGCACAGGTCGGAGGCAGGCGGACGGGTGAGACAAAGACATGCGAGACAGACCGTGGCATATCCTGTGTGCAAGGACTCTCATCTCGTCCATGTCGTCTCTCAGGAAGCTGCAATCCGCAGAGCTTCCAAGAGACGTTAGCAGCTGCTGGAAACAGGAAGTGACCCGACTCAGAGCTTCCTGAGCACGCTCACATTCGCCCTGCTGTCGGCGCCGTGCTGCCAGCTCGTCCACGGAACAACGCCAGCGTTTCATGATGTCATTCCCCACCTGCTGGACCAGACAGACACGTGAGGAAGACTGGTCTCCACAATCTGGGGTTTACTGGGATGTATTAATAAGCCTCTAGTCCTGTCCTGTCAATCTCTAATATGCTTCTTTAGCATATTAGCAGCATTATCTCTGTTATACTTGCTTCTGTATTGTCTGTTAAACAGCTGATATAAACATAGAGGACATTATATGTAACTGCAGATCAAACAGAACAGGCTGACGTAACGCGGTCCAAGATTTAGAGTGAGATGAAATCCTGCTCCTACCTGTCCTCGATCTTCCTCGATCTTTCTCCTTCTCCTCCTGCAGCTCCAGGCAGCTTTTTATAAGTACTGCTGTTCTCCTCTCTGGAGAGCGGTTTTAATTAAAGTCTGGAGCCCAGCTGAGGCCTGAATCCTCCACGGACACTCAGAGTCACGGGTAAACCGCCTCACCTGTCCAGGTAGAATTCACTACGTGATGTTTATTTCTAGACAGGAGCTGCAGTTGTAGTTTTTGATCCTGTCCTCACAGGTTCACGTCTACCTGTTGAATGAAAGGTTTGTTTCAGACAGTCTGGTTAAATGAAAGATTTTACTTATATCAGCTGCAGAGACCCTCAGAATAAAACCAGAGTTTAATTAGTTTAAAAATGACTTTAGTTACACAATAATTTAATTAATTTAGCCATTATTATTATTATATTATTATCAATATTACTAATATATCCTGGCTTCTTTATTGATAACACATTCTCACTGCAGGATTATGACTTTATTATATTATTTATATATGATTATGTCTTTATTACTGTAATACTAAGGTTTTATTGCTGTCATGACATTATAATTGTTATATTATTATTTTATCACTCCATCTCCCAGGGGGCCACGCTGCAGTCACACCTGACTCATAAACTCCTGTCCCCAGACTCTTTCCTATTGGAGGAGACCCACGGGAGCTGCAGGAGGTCCTGTTCTGTTGTGAGAGCTGAGACGACAAAGTGTCCTTACTTATTAGTGTCTCACACACACACACACACACACACACACACACTCACTGTATATATGTTTTTAGTAGCAATAGAGGTAAGTTTGACCAATAGTGTTACTTTTAACCATTTAAAGTCCGCACCATGAAGTCATTGTCAGAACACTCTAACTCTTGGAAAATAAAGTCTTAATGGAACCTTCTGAGAAATTTGTCAAAAAATAAAATAAAATAACCCATACGTCTTTTGATATAAATTTTCTAATTTATGTAAGTTTTGCAAAATCCGGAATGTTTTCATGGAAAATGCAGGAAAAAAATAAAATAAAACTTCTGAAGTAGAAGTCTCAACATCCTGAAAGGCCATGTGTATCAAATCCAATGAAAGTTTAACAGTTTCCTCATTGATATTTAATAATTCACCTGTTTCTCAAGATGTAGCTGTGTCACAGATGATCAATATCAGCTATAGATTATCTGTTGCTTATCCCAGCTGGTTTGAGCAGCTCAAACCAGGTGTCAGAGTTTCACCGTGTAGCATCACATGACGTTAGGTGGAGCATGTTAGCAGCTAGCAGCTAGCACTCTCCACCTACACCTAAAAACTTAGACTCATTGAACCTCAAACACCAGACGAGCTAAACCAGGAACATCCACTAAAAATAATCTGAAGGCGGCGCCTCCAAATTTAGCTCTGTTTCCATTCTTTATGCTAAGCTAGGCTACCAGTCCTGGAGTGATGACAAACAGAACAGAACGATTTAATACATTATAGAATGTTGATAAAAAGAAGCTACGGAATCCATCCATCCATCCTGAGGCATTCCCAGTCTAGACGGGATCCCTAATCCCTCCAGGATCATCGTGTCCCCTCCCAGTTTTTGGGAGGTCCCAGGAGGATCCTAACCAGATGTTGAACATGAAGGAGCAGCGGCTCTTCTCTGAACTCCTTCCCTGTATCAACGGTGAGTCCAGCCCCCAAATGGATGAGGATCATTTTAGCCGCTAGAATCCAGCATCTTATTCCAAAGAGAACTCGGAAGGTTGAATGTAAATGTTCTCCGTTCACCCAGTAGGAGGCAACAAAGAGACAAAAGAGATCCTCAGTAAAACATCGGAGACAGGAGACAAACTCCGCCTCTTATCTGTGTTATGACATCGTGACCAGTCCTGATCTGATTGGTTGTCTTAAGAGAGGGCGTGGCCAGTGTGGCCTGGTGGAGGTTAAAGTGTTTGATGTTCATGCTGTGGGTTACTGTGGTTGGTTCAATCTGTTGCTGACATGGCGGTCATGCCGTGTGACGTTGCCGTGGTACCATGTGTCGTCATGGCGGCGTGTGTGCGCGTGCAGCAAGCGCCTCCATCATTTCGTGGCACAGACACTGACAGAAGCCGTAGAGGACGAGAAGCAGCAACGTGGACGGAACCAGACTGACCAGGACCACGCCCAGCCACAGCTGACCAATCATCAGGAGGTAAATCCCCAGAGGCAGAGAGCTGAAGTACACCTGTAGGGAAAACACCGCCACCGTCAGCTCACCTGTGGATTCACCTGTCCATATTGTAATGGTGTTTAACAGCTGGTGGACGTACTGACCAGGCACAGCGCTCCCAGCAGACAGCGGGGGAAGCTGCGGGACGTCCAGGCGCGACACTTCTGAGCCGGCAGGTCACAGGGCAGCGAGTCCAGACTTGGGGGGCGGTACAGACTCACCACATTGAGCACGCTCAGTGAGTCTGATGACGGAGACTCCTCTGGAAGCTCCATGATGGTGATGACCAGACAGTCTGAGGAGCGGTGAGACGACTCCTCGGCTCTGCCTCCTGAGAGACAGGTAGACAGAGGAGGGGTGGAGGACAGAGCGGTAGACAGGTAGACAGAGGGGGGGGGCAGGCAGAGAGACAGGTAGACGGAGGAGGGGTGGAGGACAGAGCGGTAGACAGGTAGACAGAGGGGGGGTGGAGGACAGAGCGGTAGACAGGTAGACGGAGGAGGGGTGGGGGAGAGAGAGGCAGGCAGGTGAATAGACTTCATGGTTTTAGTTTGGATCATTTTGAAGAAAAACAATAACAGCTGCCCGTGTTAGTTTACTATTTAGACTGTTGGGATTCAGGACCACCTCTCCTCCTCCTCCTCCTCTTCCTCCTCTTCCTCCTCCTCGGCGGGCTTGGTCCTGACTGGATAGAACGGCCAGAATGTGTCTGTCGTCCTCCATCAACCACACCTTAACGAGAAGGAGTTTGAGTTCAGTCTGTCCAAAGTCTTTCCTCCTCCTCCTCCTTAACAAAATAAAGTCTTTCCTCCTCCTCCTTAACAAAATAAAGTCTGACCTCCTCGTCCGGGACGAACGTCTCGTGGCGACAAAAAGGACAGCTGATAATTGAAGGCGAGGACTCTCCTGGGAACCAATCAGAAGAGAGTCACATGACACATGATGATGTCAGACCAGTGACGTCGCATTAGACCGGTCATACTGGCGACTCATACTGGACAGACCGAGGCAGGCTTTCATCAGTTTTGGATGGTGAAGGATGACAGAGCAGAAAGCTGCGATCTGACTGGCTGTCGGTCCAGGTGAGTCACGTCTACCTGTCGCGTGAACTCACCTACGTCCACCATCTTCTTCAGACACTTGGCACAGACGCGATGCAGACAGCCCAGCAGCTTGGGTTTCCGGCTGCGGGTGTCGTAGCGGTTGTAGCAGATCTTACACTCCAGCTCATCCAGCGTGTACACCAGAGACTGGGCCCAGGCCTGCACCTGAACGCACCACCACAAGTGAAAGTAGCCCTGAACGCAACACAACAAGTGAAAGTTGCCCTGAACGCAACACAACAAGCGAAAGTAGCCATGAACGCAACACAACAAGGGAAAGTTGCCCTGAACGCAACACAACAAGTGAAAGTTGCCCTGAACGCAACACAACAAGTGAAAGTTGCCCTGAACGCAACACAACAAGTGAAAGTTGCCCTGAACGCAACACAACAAGTGAAAGTTGCCCTGAACGCAACACAACAAGCGAAAGTAGCCCTGAACGCAACACAACAAGCGAAAGTAGCCCTGAACGCAACACAACAAGTGAAAGTATCCCTGAACGCAACACAACAAGTGAAAGTTGCCCTGAACGCAACACAACATACTTGCACGACCGGGCAAATGACCTTTGTTTAAACTGCCGGAACTTTATTTAAACAGATTTAACGGCGTTCTGGAGTCAGAGGTGCAACAGTAGAATCTTTGTATACTTAGCTGTTTTTAAAAGGGACTTTTGTTAACGAAAACTGAAGCCGTTTTCTTCTCGTGAATCGTCTCATCGTTGGTTCCAACGTGGTTTTTACGGGCACGGACGTCATTCTGCTGAGGTGCTGTCAGAGGTGATGCTGCGCCGAGGCCTGATGGGAGAGCTCACCTTTCCTTCATTTTCCAGAGGCTCCACCTCCTTCTGCTGACTCATCTTATTGGCTGTTGGCAGTCTTCGCCTGTAGCAGCAGGGTGGTGCAGCATGGGTGGAGCTTAACTCCAGCTGAGGCCCCTCACCTTGAAACGTTGCAGCAGTGCGGACTAAAAATACTCCGATAAGTAAGATAAACAGACGTACAGAGTGAAAACTCGCTGTCTGATTGGTCAGTGTGTACCTCACTCCAGATCAGCTGACGAGTCCGACAGCCTGAGAGGACGTCCTTCTGACCAGGAGACCAAGCTGCAGAGGGACAGACAGGTAAATGAATAACTTTACCTAGATGTCACTTAGCCACAGGTTGCTCTGACATGAATCAGTTCTCTGATGACATCTGTATGAAGATGATGTCATACGTCTGCATGACATCATCATCATGCTTATACTGGGTGTATATTGTGGGATATTTATAGACTGCAGCCGATGTTATGTAAGTCGCAAGGGGGGGGGGGGGGGCGGGGGGGGTGAGACCGAGGATGCTACCGTTACTATAGCAACAGTTGTCATCATGCCAGAGCCTCAGGAATTCGGCCAACCAGAGTAGCCATGCGTGATCACATGTCAGAGGACAGAGGAGGATGTTTCATTCATCCAATTTCGGTTAAGGGGATGACATCACTAGTTTGTAAATATAAAGGAGAACTCACCTGTCTCTGAGGACACCCGGGATACCTGAACACCATCTCAGTTCTGTGTCTCTTCAGTGTTTACAGTTTTATTGTTTATATCAGGTTATTTATAAATGTTTGCAGTATTTCGGGAGTGTTTATAGTATTTCTAAACACATTCTCTCTAACTCAAATATCTGTCCCAGCATGCACTGGGGCGAGAGATGTTTAGACGTGTGTCTCCTTATTTAATGTTCGGCATGTACCTAGAAGCCTACGTATCCCATGATGCAATAACAAATCAGACGACAGTCATGTGACCTCACAACACTATACATACTATTATATATACCGGTACTACTGTATATGTGTATTATAAATACACGGTGACATCATTTCTCAGGCTGTGACATCACTGCTGTGAATGTTAACAGTTTTGCTGCTCACCTGCTGATTGGTGGAGATGCAGTTGCAGGTTGAACGGATGTTGTCTCCCTAAGGTTGAAGCAACATGGAGTTTGTTCAACTTCCAGCATATATTTCAAAGATGCTTCACTTGCTGCAGGTCTAGTTGCTGCAGGTTTACGTTGTTGCAGGTTGCATTGCTGCCGGTTTACGTTGTTGCAGGTCTAGTTGCTGCAGTTCACGTTGTTGCAGGTTGCATCAGGTCTAGTTGCTGCGGGTTTACGTTGTTGCAGGTTGCAGCGCTGCCGGTTTACGTTGTTGCAGGTCTAGTTGCTGCAGTTCACGTTGTTGCAGGTTGCATCGCTGCCAGTTTACGTTGTTACAGGTTGCATCGCTGCCGGTTTACGTTGTTACAGGTTGCATCGCTGCAGGTCTAGTTGCTGCCGGTTTACTTGCTATAAACCAGCTGCTCCTGGTTTATATGCTGTAGGTCCAGTTGCTGCAGTTTACGTTGTTGCAGGTTGCATCACTGCAGGGCTAGTTGCTGCTGGCGTAGATGCCGCAGGTTTAGTTGCTTTAGTTCTTTTTCTGGGAGAACTGTTGCGTATCTTCCATCACCAGTCGGGTTGCTGTCTTTGACATTTCGGCTGAAGCAACGCCACACCTGTGGAACCTCTGGCCTATTGCTCTGTTTTACTTGCTGCCAAGTTGAAGCAACATGCTGCTTATCTCACCTGGTTGCTGGTTGTCCTGCACGTTGCTGCTGCAGCTCCGTCGTCCGGTCGCTGATGACGTAGCAGTGGTCTCGCGGGTTGAAGCATCACTGCGGCAGTTGGTCATCATTAACATTGGTCGCGCGCCTCCACGCCTAACCAGCTATCAGTCTATCCGGCGATCCGTGTCTACGGTTGTCGGTCCATGACCAAGGATGGTGTCTGTGACTCACCGCATCTCCTCCGCTCCGTCTCTCTGCTGCAGCGCGCGGCCGGAGGCAGGGTTACCATGGAAACCAGCCCACAGAGGAGCGACGGGAAATCTCCGGCTGATGAAGAGTGGAGACGATCAATGATCGATAACGTGATCTGTCCACGAATAAACATGTTAAGTTACGTGCCATAAGAAGTCACGTGATTCATTTGGATCAGCCGTCATGCAACGTCACAAGCCTCGCTTCAAAGAGTGAAGTGAAATGAGCGACGCCGATGTCGTTGTGCAATTTTACAGCATATTATGGGATGTCTTGTTTCTGTTTGCAGCATCATTTATATCTTCTTTACACTGGTCAGTGTCACAACACCAGTTGTTCCAGTAAGGCTATCAGCTGGAGCTCGTCTCCGTCTCCGTCCTGCAGCGGATCGATCTCATCGTGACGTCAGCGTTGGAGCTGCCAGAATACCACGATAAGACAAAAACTTCATATATTATTGAAGACACTGACCAGTAAACCCGCCTCTTTTCTTGATTGTCCAGTCACAGATGTTCCGTTCCTTAGACACACTTATTCCAAGGAATGAAAACCATGGAGGTTCAATTCATCAGCCCAGCGCTGGTCTCCATTAACTGTCCCACTGGCGCTCTGTGCGGGTCCAGTCTCTCATTTCAGTCATCTCATTTACAGATTCAAACATCAGTTAAAAATACACATCAACTCTGATTCACTTTTACTTTTCATGGTTAAATATACCAAGAACAATTTAGAACCTTTGGTGATAATCCAGAGGAGATCCTGGACCCTGGATCTCTGTGAAACTGATGAGTAACATTAAGAAAATATATACAGATGTAAATATATTTCTCATACAAATGTCTGAATAGATTTTCTCTATCCAAAAAAACAAAGAGTTTGGCTCAACATACAATGAGAAGAGCGTAGGCCTGTGAATTGAACAATAAACAATAGACCCAACAGGGATATTGTATGTTAGATTAATATGGCCTCCCACAAAATAGTGCCCTAAGATTCCAGTGAATCATTCTGTAATTTTATACAGGCACCAGCAAATCGGATAAGTCGCTGCCGTTGAGACGATTCTGATTATCTAGTCTACAATGAATTAATTGGATGGATTTTTATTAATTGTTAGATTGTTATTCATATTTTGATGCTGTGATCAATGCTATCTGATGTTTTGTCAGTATCTGCTCTGATAGTCACTGTTATTTTTCTTCTTGTTCATTCATGACCTCCTCACCTTGCTACGCTGGATAGATGCCAACTGCATTTGTGTCTCAGTCAGAACCCCGACTCGCTTGAGATTTTACCTCATTCCCAGGAATTAAAAACATTTGATGTTTAAAAGACCAGACGACATGAACACAAACCAAATCAGATAAAGTGCCTTAGTTATTAACATTTCATTTTAAATACTACAAGCGTTAATGTTCATCTTTAAACCCTCTTTAAATCGGTAGCTTCACGGTAAAGATGCCGGATCCCGTTTTTGTTGTTTGTAGGACCTGTGTGCGCTTTCAATGTTGCGGGTAGGAGCGCTTCCGGTGTGACACTCTCCCCCTGCCTACGTCACATCCTCCGTATCAACGATAAAGACGGTCCTGGCGGGCGTTCCGCGGGTGAATTTTTTTTTAAGGTTTGTTCGGTGAATCCGGCGTCAATCGGAGCCATCAGAACCGCAGACATGGTGAGTGTTTACCGGACTGACGGTCCGCAACTTCTCCGGTGCGGCGGAAGCAGAATGCTGGGAATGTTTTCATAATGGAGGGAGTTTGAATGAACGTCGGTCGAACGTCGGCGGAGAGCCGGCGCTCTGCGCGGAGCCCGACGGTCGGTAAACGAAAAATAATAAATAAATCATATTATTAGTCGGTTATGAGAGATTCGGCCCTTTTGACGAGTCTCGGTACGAAGGCCGCGGTGTTTGGTTAGCTTTCCGGTCAGCTCTCCGGTGTTGAGGTTACGTTAGCGCCATTAGCATAGCGCGCCTGTTTGGAACTCACGATACCGGGTTCACTTCCGGTCCCGTTTCCGATTCATGCGTTAATGTCACCGGGTCGGATAGGTTCTTCTCCCTTTCTCCTCAACTCCTGCGCCTCTTTCCTCTTTTAATCCAGTTCTTAAATTTCGGGCCTCCCGGTTCAGCCATTGATGAGTTAAAACCCGAGAGAATGTTCTGCTGAGTGTAAAGGGGACTAGTTCGCATCCCCGATGAGCCCCAACCCTCCATGGTTCCCTACCTCGGGATCTCTGTTTCATAAAGGAGAGATGATGATGATGATGATGATGATGGTGTGCCTTCAGACGGTGGGTAAGAGCAGTAAGATGCTGCAGCACATCGACTTCAGGATGAGGTGCATCCTGCAGGACGGTCGCATCTTCATCGGCACCTTCAAAGCCTTCGACAAACACATGAACCTGATCCTGTGCGACTGTGACGAGTTCAGGAAGATCAAGTAGGTCCAGAGGCGCCTCGTCGTGCTCGCCATTCCCGCGCCTGAATGAGGCGATGTGTAGCCGGTGCAACGTGGCATGCTGTGGCATGCTGGGTAATCGGATGCTTCTGTCCCACCTTTCAGACCAAAGAACTCCAAGCAGCCGGAACGAGAAGAAAAGAGGGTTCTCGGCTTGGTTCTGTTACGGGGGGAGAACCTGGTCTCCATGACGGTGGAGGGCCCGCCCCCTAAAGATGTAAGTGGAATTGTGACGTCTCCCTCCGCTCGTTCTTAATCTGGACGTCCCGCAGCATCAGCGCCGACAAAATAAATAAAATAAGCGTGAAGCGGTCCCAGTTCCAGACCGGGCCCCTAACTGGTCCAGTTCGGGGTGGGCGGTGTTTCGTCGGTCTGCAGGATTTACGTTTGTGTTCTCTTCCAGACGGGTATCGCCCGCGTCCCACTGGCAGGTGTGGCTGGAGGTCCAGGCGTGGGCCGGGCAGCGGGGCGCGGCGTCCCTGCAGGAGCTCCGATGCCTCAGGCTCCGGCTGGATTGGCGGGGCCTGTCAGAGGAGTGGGTGGGCCTTCGCAGCAGGTAGCTATGACGACAGCGGCTTCGTGTCTGTGTGCTGCGTTCAGGCGGTGACGGCTTTCTGATTTGCGTTTTCAGGTGATGACTCCGCAGGGCAGAGGGACCGTTGCCGCGGCAGCCGCAGGAGCGAGCATCGCTGGAGCACCCACGCAATATCCACCTGGACGGGCAGCCCCGCCCCCAATGGGCAGAGGAGCTCCGCCTCCAGGTGAACACCAGAAAATGAGTTCAAAACTAAAATGGCTGTGCTGACCACGTTTTCAAATTGTGAACGCTCACGACTTCTCCTGCCCCTCCAGGTATGATGGGACCGCCTCCCGGCATGCGACCCCCGATGGGCCCTCCAATGGGAATACCTCCTGGTCAGAGAATGGGGATGCCTCCTCCCGGCATGAGGCCAC
Organism: Brachionichthys hirsutus; assembly: GCF_040956055.1. Taxonomy (NCBI): domain Eukaryota; kingdom Metazoa; phylum Chordata; class Actinopteri; order Lophiiformes; family Brachionichthyidae; genus Brachionichthys; species Brachionichthys hirsutus. The sequence continues at coordinate 9,657,437 of NC_090904.1, read as the reverse complement.
CGCCCCCTGGGATGAGAGGTAAGATGCTACCATGGCGACTCCGGGTTGTCATTAGGAGCCAATCAGGATCCTGCAAAACACTTTGCTCTGCTTTATTTCAGGACCACCCCCTCCTGGGATGAGGCCACCCCCCCGGCCCTGAAGAAGCCCCTCCTCCTCCTCGGTCTCAACTGTTGTACAGTTTGTTCTTTTTTACATGAAAATGTTTTGTTTTGTTTCTTAATAAAGTTTCTTCAGGATGATTTGAGTTCAGATGTCGGTCTCTTTCTGTCCCTCCTCTAGTCACATCTTAATCTGGCAGTCACATGACTGGACCCAGCCAATCATACGCCGGCTCATTGTGGTTCGACCTTAATTCAAGAAGTGGGATTGTTTGATCCAGGCTTAAATGAGCGGAACTGGAACAGACACAAAGATCAGGACTCAATTTAATTTCAAAATTCTGTGTCAAAATCAAACAAAAAAAGTTAGAGCAGGTCAAACAATGTGACACTAATTTGTCCCTGTTGACACATTGATGACTAAACTGGTTTAGGTTGACCTGGACGGTTCAAAGGTCGTGTCACTTGATTTTGTATCACTGTTTCTGAACTCTGAACACAATGTAGCTGTCTAATGGAAATCAATAAATGTAATCTGCCATCAATGTTCTCGCACTGCGCTGGAGTCGTTTGGTTGGGAAAGTCCACCATGCTGGGTCCGGAGCGACTTGTAATAACTTTATTTATAAAAGGATCCCACAATGCACCTGACAATGAGAATTAGAAGAGCACACATTAAACACACATGATAAAAATGTCTTTAATATGGTTGATTTCCACTTAAAATGGAAAAAAAATAACATTCTGGTTTAGGAAATTAACCTTCATCGTGCGTATTTACCAAAACTAGTACTTAACCAGTAAATTATGCTACTTTAAGTTCAGAATTTGACGCTCTGCTCCATCCATCACAATGAAAATGTCGTTTTTGGATTAAATTCCTTCAGCGAACTTTACTGTTCTTCCACATTTGTGCGGACAAAAAGCAGAAATAAACAGAATGTTTGTGTATTGTGGGTAAAATAGAATCTGAAACATGGCGTTTCTGCTCAGACATCAGTTTCATTCGCTGAACGTGGGCTGCGTCACGTGGGCTGCGTCACGTGGTGGGGTCGACGGCCAGCGGGCCGTCCACCGCTGTCACGTGACGGAACGTGACTATCACGTGACCCGCTGTGTTCGCTTTATTAGCCTCAGCTGCGCTTACGACGACGTCCTCACGTCCCCACCGGGAGAACAGAACAGAACAGAACAGAGCAGAACCGAACCGAACCGAACCGAGGCAGCAGAAGTGTGTGTTTAAGTTGTTTTCGCCTTTCATGCTTCCCGTGTGCTAGCGGATAGCTGCTACGCTAACGTGTTATGTCGAAACTAAATCTTCACGGCTCTCCGTCCGGAGGTGTTTATTTAAATTATTTAGAATACATTCCAGCTTGTGGTAAATTCGGCGGACGTGAAAGACGAGCTCTGAATTCTGTGTTTTCCGCTCCTGTCCGGCAAAGAGGATTATTTCCGGGTGAATTCCCGAGTCCAGTTAAAGTGGCAGGACTCTTCTCTCGGGGCCAGTTCGGACCAGTGTGCGGCTTTGAAGGCCCGGAATAATCTGTTTTTGCTTTTAACAGGGTTGAACAGTAAAGGTGTAAAAGATCTTGTGACTCCTGAGTATTGTGAAAATATTCGATATTTTCTTTTACATGATTATGTATTGATTTTATTTACCCCCCACCCCTCCCCCTGTTCCGGTGTCTCAGATGCAGGTGGCGGTGTTGTGCTACTTCCTGCTCTCTCTCCTCGGCGGTGACGCGGCTCCCAGCGCAGACGAGGTGACGCACCTGCCTGGCCTGCAGAAGCAACCAAGTTTCAGACATTACTCCGGATACCTGAGCGTGGCCGACGGGAAACACCTGCATTACTGGTGACTGGCTGGTGACGTGGTGAGATCGCGTTCGTGCGAACTCTTGCTTCCTGAGCGTCATCCGTTGTCTCGTTCAGGTTTGTGGAGTCTGAGAATGACACAGCCGCGGACCCGGTGGTGCTGTGGTTGAACGGCGGCCCCGGCTGCAGCTCTCTGGATGGATTTCTGACGGAGCATGGACCCTTCCTGGTAAGAAGCTCCGCCCACTGTGGGCCCACGCCGCTTCCTGTCTTGTGACGCCGGTTGACTTCTTACTTGTCGCGTCAGATCCAGGACGACGGCGTGACGCTGCAGTACAATCCGTACTCGTGGAACAAGGTCCGGTTCATTGGCTTCCATTTGGATGTGATCATGTGACGGGTGTTTTGGTTGCGTGCTGACAGCTGATTGGTTCCGCCTCTGATCAGATCGCCAACATGTTGTACCTGGAGTCTCCCGTTGGAGTCGGCTTCTCCTACTCTGACGATGGGGACTTCGTCACCAACGACACTGAGGTCATTCGCGCTTCAGGAACTTGGCTTCTGATTGGCTCGCGGGTGTCAGGCGTGACTGTTTGTTTCCGTACTCAGGTATCGATGAACAACTACCTGGCTCTGAAGGAGTTCTCCCGCCTGTTCCCAGAGTTCAACAACAATAAGCTCTTCCTGACCGGGGAGAGTTACGCAGGAATCTACATCCCGACGCTCGCCGAGAGGGTGATGGAGGACGCCAGCCTCAATCTGCAGGTACGCGCACGGACTGCAGTACGGTACAGATGGAGCGACGCATGCTAGCAGGCACTGATTCTGCAGCACTGTGGGCAAAATCCTATCAGTTAGCAGGTTGATCGCTAACGTAGGCGTGTTCACTGCATGTCACCTGCAGGGTATCGCCGTGGGAAACGGGTTGTCCAGTTACGAGATGAACGACAACTCGCTGGTGTTCTTCGCCTACTACCACGGCCTGCTGGGGAACCGGCTGTGGGGCGACCTGCAGAAGTTCTGCTGCAGTGAGGGGAAGTGCGACTTCTACCACAACCAGGACCCGAACTGTTCCGACAGCGTGAGTCTGGGCTGCTTTGATCTGCTGCCGGTCTGAACCGGTTCGGTGCGTCTCAGGTGTCGTCTCTTCCGCAGCTGGCTGAGGTTCAGGACATCATCTACAGTTCAGGACTGAACATGTACAACCTGTATGCACCTTGTCCAGGTGGAGTCCACAAACAATTCAGGTAACCTTTGACCCGATTGCTGCTCAGGTGACGCTCAGGTGAGCGGGCCTGCTGACGTTCTGTGGTTTCAGTGTTGAGGGTGGCCAGCTGGTGGTCCGAGATCTGGGGAACTCCTTCATCAACCATCGGTGGACTCAACTCTGGAGCCAGGTGTGTATGAGCACACCTGTGCTACCTGAGCTCACCTGGTGCAGCCGTTCAACACGGTTTCTCCTGTCTTTTGTGTAGAAGTTAAAAGGGCTGGTGTCTCGCCACCCGTCCGTCCGTCTGGACCCGCCCTGCACCAACTCCACCCCCTCCAACATCTACCTGAACAACGCATATGTCCGCTTGGCGCTGCACATCAGCCCCAAGGCCCTGGACTGGGTCATCTGCAGGTAACGCGCTTGAAAGGTGTGCTGGGAATTGTAGTCCGCCCGTTTGCCAATTACGTTCCGAGCTTCTGGCCTCTAACCTGCAGCTCGGAAGTGAACCGGAACTACGGACGTCTCTACCTGGACGTCAGGAAACAGTACCTGAAGTTGCTCTCCGCTCTGGTCAGGAAACGCAGCCACACATTCTGACCACTGATTGGCTGAGGTGGGCGTGGCCTGTTTATCCAGGTGTGTTGTGTTCCCTCTGCAGAAGTACCGCATCCTGGTGTACAACGGAGACGTGGACATGGCCTGTAACTTCATGGGGGACGAGTGGTTTGTGGAGTCTCTGCAACAGCAGGTAACGTCAGGCCAATCATGTGATCAGTAATCAATCGGGCCAGGTTTCTGTTGCTCCTCTGTGATCTGGGTTGTAGTTAAATCGATCGTCTTTGATCTGCTTCCTCTTTCATTAGTTATTTGAGGCGCTCGTCTCAGCTGTGCTAACCTCCGGTCTCTCTCAGGTGGAGGTCCAAAGGCGTCCATGGCTGTATGAAGACGAAGAAGGACGGCAGGTCGGAGGGTTTGTCAAAGAATTCGACAACATTGCTTTCCTCACTGTCAAGGTGAAGATTATCAGCTGATCCTGTGATGTCATGGGGGCGTGGCTCTGGCTATTCACCTGCTTGAATGTTTATTTTTTATCTAATTGAAGTATACGTTTAATCTGTTCTCCTGCAGGGTTCTGGTCACATGGTTCCAACAGACAAACCAGTTGCTGCCTTTGCCATGTTCTCTAGATTCATCAGGAGACAACCCTACTGACCCCTGGGGGGCCACTTTCAGACTGCCATAGTTTCATCTCAACTTTTTTTTGCCAATCAGCAGAGATCACCACACAGATCATAGTTGTTGTCGGGCAAACAAGTCTTTGGTGTGCATTTTCTTTTTTCTTTGCTTTTAAATAAAATTAAACTTGAAGTCTTTTCTGTTTGAATGTTTTGTTAATAGAAGTTTTCCAACATGGAGAAAGGTGGCTGACGATCATTGTAGTCCATTATGTTTCTGTAGTTCAAGACCGAGTTTGGGGTGTAAAAGGCACCTCGAATATCAAGCCTACCATCCTCCGTAGTCGATGTGCGGGTTTGCCACGTCTGTCTTGCATTTCCTGTAGCCTCTAAACCTGTCTTAAGCATATGTTGAGAAAGTATTCCAACATATTGGGCTCTGATATTCAGCCTCCTTTCTGACTTAATAGTCCTCCCACCTGTTGACCAGCAGTGTGAAGCCTGTCAGTCACTGCTCAGGGATCAGGTGCACGTGTAAACAGTTTAGTTTCCCAGCTGAGCCTGAAGGCAGCAGCAGGAGGTCAGTTCAAGTTCATAGAGACTTTCACAGAGAGCCCTGTTAGACGGCTGGACTCACCTGTGCAGGTAAGACTCCGTAAACCAGAGCAGGGCTGGGTTTACTGGTTCCGTAATGGTGTGTATGAAATGAGCCTAAAAACGATTTCATGTTTAAGAAAAGTCATTCAGGTCTGTTACTTGACCCGAGGGACGACTACTTGGTGAATATCTTCACCGACGAGTTGAAGTTGAACGGTCTGTTCAAGTGTGTTTTCATATATTTATATAAAAGCGTGTAAGGGTGGTCGAATGAATAAATACATTGTCAATATGTGACAGTGTATGATCAAAACATGACACTAGTACAGCGTGTATTTGTACAGTAAACAGGTGATCTGTCAGGTAGGTGTAATCTGGCAGGGGAGCAGGAAGCTTCTTTGTTTACACTGCTTTCTTAAATGTTTATTTCTCTCTCAGGTGAGCAGTCATTTGAGGGTCATGGAACCATTGCGCGGTGGGCGGGACTATCTGAGTGTGCTCCGTTGTTTCCCGCCCTCAGTGGGGAGGGATGTCACTGTGGCAGTGGTGAAACACCTGGGAGTTGGTCTGGGAAACCCCAACACTCGCAGCCTTCTACACACAGACAGACAGGTGTGTGTGCGATTAGTCTACACACAGACTTTAAGTATGCAGTTTTCCTTGACATGACATCAGAGGTAGACGCAGGCTCTGATTGGTTTGTAAATATTACATTGTGTTTCCAGGTGAAGTGGACGATGGAGGTGTTGTGTTATGGGCTCACTTTACCATCCGATGGAGAAACTGTTAAACTTTGTGTGGATGTCTACACCGATTGGCTGATGGCCCTGGTCTCACTGAGCGAAGCTGTCCCTCCACCAATCAGCAGAGATCCCAACCGGTACATCCAGAAGATTCTCAGACAGCTGTGCAGCCTTTTCCTGCCGAGGTAAACCTCCCACATCTGGATGAAACTGCAGGCACTGATTGGTCAGAGGAAGGTAACAAGTGTGTCCACTCCAGCTTTCTTCTCTCCATCCCATTGGTCGCTGAGTGTCACGCTAAATCAGCTGAGAGTAAGGATGAGGAAGAAGAGCGTCTGCAGATTCCATGACCCCACAATCCTACGATGTTTATCACAATGACATATCGATATTTATCGGTTAAAGCCGAAAGGCGATGCCGCGGCTTTCTGAGATCACGATATGCAATGAGTGAGACGTTCCAGAACAGCTGATGGTGCTTGCTAGCAACAAATATTTTAGCCTTTTCAGCTAATGTTAGCTACTTTTTTTTTTTGGATGGATTATGGACTAGTACATCTTTGATCAGGTTGAACTTGTTGGTTTCCTCCATCTAACTTCTGGCTATTTGGATGTTAGCTAGCTTAACTGCTGGCGCTAACTAACCCTTTCACCCTCCCCCACAGGTCCGACCAGGTGAGTCCACACTACCTGAGTCTCTGTCAGCAGGTGTTGTGTGCAGTTCAGTCTTTGGCCACAGAGGGCACTGTGATGACTAGAGACACCTGGGAGAGTCTGCTTCACTTCCTTCTTCGCATCAACCACGCCGTTCTGGCTCCGCCTACCGCCCCAGGTCAACGTGTGCTCTGGTCTTCTTTCTTGCGTGTCCGCCACCTGTCTGTCTGTCTCACCTGCCCGTCTCTTTGCAGGTGTTGCTTCGGAGCAGCTGTCTGACGCATCCATGGCGGTCCTGTTTGAGGTGTGGCTGCTGTCCTGCTCTCAGTGTTTCCCGTCTCGCTCTATGTGGCAGACGTTCAGACAGATGATGAGCAGCTGGATACATAATTTAGCAGCAGTGGAGCAGTGGAGTCGCGCCGTAACCGCCCTCACCTCCCGGTAAGCGCCCAACCAGCTGTTATACCCCAGCCCTAGCACCGCCCCCTCACCAACAGGGGTCCCTCTGGTTCATCTGTTGGGTGCAGGTTGTTGCCGCTAACCTTTGGCCTGACCTTCCCACGCCTCAAAATCCCAGATGAGGATGTTGCGCTGATTCCTGCAGACCTGAAGGACGAACGGGTCTCTCTCACCTGGTTCAGGTTCCTGCACCTGCTTAGGTAGCACCAACCTCATAAAATGAGACTGGGTCATTCTTCATGCTGTGCCATCAGCTGACTTTTACAGCGAAGAACCTAAATTTACATAAATGTCCCTGCAGCAACCCGGCAGATATCAGTGTGGTTGTTGGTTCACCGGCCTCCTCCCAGGAGGAGGTGCTCAGAAGAGACAGCAGGATGCCAAGCATCTACTTCAGAGCGATGAGAGGGATCAGCACTCTGGTCGACGCCTTCCTCGGTACTCTGACCTCTGACCCCGAGAGCTTCTGTTCTTAAACAGCTTCTAAGTTTAGATGAAGAAAAAGTCCCAGGTCTTCAGATGAATCTGAACCCACGACCCGACCCACCGTGCTTTCAGACATCACACGGTCGATTGTACTTGGAGTACTTATTTTAAGTCAGATTAAAAATGAAACTAGAATAAAGCATGAGAAGCTCTGCACTAAATAATGAACCCACTTAATGGGCTGTACAGGTACTCTCATTCCAAACCACTCAGCGCTCAGGGCAACTGGGTTCAGCCATCTTTTTTCATCTTTGGGTTAGCCGCTAACTGCTAGCTGCATGTTAGATTCCAACTCGCATAATGTAGTGCCTGTCAGGGCACCAACAGACTTTAACAACTTGGACATCACGAGTGTGAAAATATGAGCAACACGAAGCTGCTGTGTGTATAATGGCTTTAATTTAATTTCATAATGGTATTAGCGAGTCGACGTAAGGAGGAGGAGCTATTTATTGTTACCTGTTCCTGCAGGTGTCACTCCGATCAACCAAGAGCCAACAGAGCAGCTGCTGCCACACGCTGGTGTGTACAACACTCACTCATGCCAGGTGTTGCTCTAACTGCTGCTAATGTTGCTCTATCTATTGCTTTGTTTCCTCAGGACAACCAACAAGGATCCATTTCAGGGACCGGCTGCCTTCTCTCAGTAAACCATATCAATACAATCAATGGTATCAATAAGCTAAGTGATCCGGTGCTGTTGTAAGTCCCGAAAAACAGAACCAGAACTTGTTCTGCTCTCTGTCTGACTCGCATTGACATCATATGACTGATTCAAGTCATTCCGTGCCAGAGGTTTTTGCTCATTTTGCCCTATTTTTCAAGACCCACAGAATATTATGTGTAATATGACTATGCAGACACCAAACCTACCAAACCAAAGATTCAAGTCTCTTCTTTCATCAGGAAAGAAAAGTGCACTCCTAACTTTTTTTGTTCTGGAGTTATCGGCCCGTTGAAGAGAGGCAGAATTCAATCTCAAACCTAATTGACGTCTTTAGAAGCCAATGGCATTTAATGAGTTAAAGTTAATTTTTTCTTTCCTTCTCTCACCTGATCTCACAGGTGTTGCTGTGACCAGAAGTCCTTTCAAAGACCGCCTCCCTCCCTATGGTAAGCCCCACCCACCTGCCTCCTTACCTTGCTTTGAATTGTGATTTTGATCTGCAGATGCACTCCTGTTCTCTGGTCTCCTCAGGTCTCTCTAGACCTCGTTCTGGCAGTGCCCCGCCCACTCCAGTGAATATACTGAGTAGGCCTAATGCCCCTCCCTACAGCACCTCCCCGCCGAAATATAATGGGCAACTAAAACCTGTGAACAAGGCAACCAGCAAACCTTCGGTACAGTTTCGTAGCGTTCCGTGCACCTTTCCAGGTAAACGTCTTGTCTGATCTTTAAATCCAGACTCATCGTCTCCATCCTTCCTTCCCCTCAGATATCTTCTTCCCCACCTCACTGGAAGTCCTCCCCCCATCCTTCTTCAACCTCTCCACTTCTGTGCTCATTACCTCGACCGCCCCCCTCTCCCAACAGGTGTTCCGTGGATTCCCTCCTCCACCTGTTTGGCAGCTGGTTGTTCGATGCTGCTCTGATCCACAAACAGTCCGGTCTCCCTGGTCAGTATCAGATATGAAAATAAGATGCTAAATAATACGCTTAACGGGGCGCTAACGAGGCGCCTTGATGTCACTGGGATGACAGACGGGTGGGCGGATGGCCGAGCTGAGGCATGCGGGACCCTTTGTAGGATCTTTACCTGTAAGAAAACGGATGAGGAAATCCTGAGTGTCTACCTGTCCAGGTAAATGTAACCCTTTTTTTCCCTTTTTAAAAGTTGGGAGGTGCCCCTTTACCATTACCCATTAATGTTTTTTCCCTTTGTTTTGTGTGGCGTATATTTTTGCCAGTTGAGTGGTTTCTCTTTTCCTGTGAACTACCTACAGGTTCTACCTTACGCTCCTGCAAGGTCTCCAGGTGTCGCCGGAGACGTGTCCACCTGTCCTAGCCTCCATCCTGCTAAACTCCGCCGCTCTGTTCTGCTGTGACCTGAGAGGTAGCATCCTGCTGCTGCCCTCCTTCCTCTCAGCTTTGGAGACTGTGCTACTGGACAGGTAGAGCAGCAAACAACTGCTGTCATTTCGCCATCACTTCCCGTCTCTACCTGCAGGTAGAGACGGGTGCGTCCGCAGGTAACTGTCCCTCTCTCCTGTCTGTCTGCCGTCCAGAGAGCCGTTGAGGTTTAAATGTTATGCAAATCTGGTGGATTTGAGACGATCATCTATCATCATCCTGTTGTCCCTGCTGCCCCTCCCTCTGCAATTTCCATTTGTCCAATCAGAGGTAAGCCTCTAATCAACACATTACACACACCTGTACAAGGTTGACCTTACCTCACAAGTGAAGAAAATCCATTACGCATCACTCTCTGTGTGTGTGTGTGTGTGTGTGTGTGTGTGTGTGTGTGTGTGTGTGTGTGTTCAGGTTTTATTTAACGGGGAGTTCAGTGGAGAGGATGTCACAACAGGTAGCATCCTGTCCCTGAAGCCCCGCCTCATCACTGTTCTGATTGGAGTACTGCGCTTGGAGACCGACTCCTCCAACACACAGCTGATACTGGGTCAGTGACGGGTCAAGAGTTTGCTCTGTGACGGGCTAAAGCTTAATGATTTGTACTGTGTGCAGCGGCCATGTTGAACCTGGTTCAAGACTCAGCTGTGTTCGAGGCTGCAGGACAAACCCAACAGGTGAGTCCGAGTAAAAGCCGAGGGGGCGTGTCCAATTTAACAATGATGTGACTCACTCTGTCCAATACACACAGTTTTAACATCTCAGACCTGTCAAAATGACACCCAACCTAAACTGGGATTTCATCAATGGCCATTGATCCCAGTAGTCCAGATGCTGATGATGTCAGATAGGCGGATGGTTACAGTTCTGGGTTTGAGCGTATCTGTAGATTTTGTCTGTATGTATTTCACTTCAGGCCTTACGTGTTTCCCCAGGAACCCGCTTCCCAGCTGGGTGGGGCTCATCGACCCAGCAGGATTGGGGGGTCCAGTGGAACCAGTGCAACGTCGTGGGCCACAGGAAGACGTATGACTGTTTTATTAATGTATGAGATTTTGTGTAATTTCATGTCATGTAAATCTGATGGGAACTGTGTGTGCTTGTTGCCATGGTAACCAGCCATCCAGTCCGACACACCGACCAGCCTATGGGTTAAAGTGGTTCAGCTTCTGACACAGCGTCTGGCGATTCAGTGGAAGAACAACTCGGCAGTTTGTCTGTCTGCACTGGAAGTCCTGGGAGGACTGGCCAAGGTGGACACGCACACACACACACGCACACACACACACACACACAGACATAGAGAGTACCTGGCCTTCATGCCGACCCCCTGGTGTGCTCCTACAGGTGGAGGTGAGAGTTGAGGCGGCTGAGAGGAGGCAAGCAATCGCCTCAGTTTGTAGTTGCATCGTGTTTCAGTGCAGCCGGCCTCCTCCGCTTCACTCCAGGGATCTTCACTCCGTCATCGTCGCCGCCTTCTCCTGTTTGAACGTCTGGTTGACTCAACACCCAACCGTGCTTGACGAGCAGGTAACCTTCACACAGGTAACCTTCACGCATGTCTAAGGCTGCGCCCAGACTCCCTGCAGAGGAAGAACAAGGGGTGAACAGCATGTTGTCATGGCTACTTGAAATCAAACAAAACTGAAGAGAACTTTCATTCACTCAAAAGAACAAGGAATAGACAAACCGCTACAACCTCTGGCTTCTGATTGGGCGGGCAGCCAAAAGCCACATTAATTCACATTCATTATACACAGACATTTCAGCACATTAGTCTTTCACCACCAATACAAACGTTAGCTTGAGCGCTACTCCTGTGGGGTTTGCGTTTCAGGATTGTCTGTCGGAGGTGCTGGAGATTGTGGAACTGGGACTTTCTGGGAGTAAATCCCGACAGGAAGAGGATGTGAGGTCTAAAGAGACGAAAGAGCTGAACCCAACTTCACAGAGGGTGAAGGAGGCGGCCGAGGAAACGCTGAGCTGGTGAGCAAAAGTAAACGCACGCACGCAGACAAGTGCCACTGTACTAGGGTTTTTTTAACTCTCATTTTGATTGTTGAAATTCAGTGATGTGATTAATCAGGTGACCTTATATGGCGGCGGCCTTTTCATGGATCTGGTGGTGGAACTCAAGTCACATTCGTTTCTCAGCGTCATGCAGGTTTCGGGAGTCTTCCCATTCCTCGGAAACCTGCTGGATGAGGCTGCTCTGATCAACTTCTGTGGTTTGAGCAACAGCAGCCTGAAGAAGTTCAGATATTTTGTGTTGGAAAGCTCAGTAATCGTAGCCATGCTGGAACAACCACCAGGACCCAAAGACCGTGAGTTCTGAAACAGCTCGTGACTCCATGAACAATTCTCTGACATCGTCAAAAACTAAACTAAGCAGATATTTTTTACATCTGCATATATTTCATTGATTAATTTGTGCAGCATCATGTCCATCGCTCACGGTGTTGATCAGAGGACCGACAGGGTGTCGCACCTGGACTCTACAGCTCCGCCTACAGCCCAGAGAGGGAAGCGTTCACACACAGGTGACCCAGTTATGTTAGATGGCTCCTGCTGCTAACGTTAGCTAATTTAGTATCCAAGCATCGTGTAACTACAATCCCTCTTCCAGTGAAAAAACACAGCTTTAATTAAAAAGCTCTAAAAAAGTTATGGTGGCTTCAAATGGTTTCCGTTCAGAGCCAAAATCCACACGACTGTTAGCTAGGAAGCTAAGGTTACATTACCTAGAGTCAAAGTCAATAAAAGCGTTCAGGCAGGAAACTAATGTAATTAGTAAGATTAAAAGTCAAAGCATATGAAAGCTGCAGTTACCAATTCTAGCCAGAAGGAGGAAACAGTCAGGTGGAAATGTTTTACATGCATCAGGGATGCATGTAGACACTGGTTAACCTGGTAGGATGCATGGAGACGCTGGTTAACCTGGTAGGATGCATGTAGACGCTGGTTAACCTGGTAGGATGCATGTAGACGCTGGTTAACCTGGTAGGATGCATGTAGACGCTGGTTAACCTGGTAGGATGCATGTAGGCGCTGGTTAACCTGGTAGGATTTGAGTTAATGTTCTTTCCTGGTGACAGGAACTTGAGTTTTCTCAACAAAGACAGGAGGTCGGCACCAGAGCGATGGTGGGAAGTGACGACAGCAGTCAACAGGTGAGGATCCGACCTCCTCCTGGAGCAGCTTTGTGCTTGGAGACAGTAAATAAATGAACCTCTGCAGCAGTCTGGGGGTCGAGATCATTGACCCAGCCAAATACATTAAAATAAATGATTATAATACTTCAGCTCAGTCTTGTATCTTACCTGTCTTCATATACTGCAGCAAACTCTGAAATGCAGAGATCGAGCCCAGCAGGATTCTGGAAACCGCTGTGGAGTCAGAACTCCGTCATTTCCAGTAGTTCCTTCGGTTAAAGCAGATCTTAGTATTCCACCTCTGCACGAAACATTCCCTGAGATGGTAAGACCCTGATCCTGGTCCAAAGTAGTGTCAATTCTTTGCATGTGGTGTTCCTCAGGGATCAGATTTTGGGCTGTATGCTTTCACTGTCCTGGCTCAGGTGTAAACTCCTCCTCCTCTGTCAGGTGCAGCAGCAGCAGCTCGAGTGTCTCAAAGCAATGTTTAACAGGCAGCAACAGGTTGAAGCTCAGCCGCGATTGGGCGGACTTTCTGGAGTTACGAAGACCTGTAGGATGCCGCCACCTGTCACCAACTTCCAGACCGCAAGACTGTTTCTGTCCCACCTGGGCCTGCTGACACCTGAAACCCTGAAGGTAGCAAGGGCGTTTCAGAGATTGACCCGATTGGTTCTTCTCAACTCGCCTCTCGTCTCACCTTGCTCTCTGCAGAATCCAGGCATCGGCACTGTCCCGGCTCAGCTGGTGTCTCTGGATTCGTCTCTTCCCGGTTTCTCAGGGGATCTGAGTCGTTTGGACCGGCTTCCCTCCAGACGCCGCGACTCCGCCTTCATCTTCTGCATGAGAGCAGGCCAGAGGACCGCTGCTGAGGTCGCGCTCGTCTATCAAACGTGTCCGTCTATGGCCCTAAACCTGTCTGTGTAAAAACAAGTTGTCTCTCTGTAGATCGTGAGTAACGTGACCTCCGGCCACAGTGTCCCAGCTCACTTCCTGGACTTCCTGTCTTCTCTTGGTCAACCAGTGGCGTTGGGGCATCGGCTTGGGAGTCAGTCTTCTGATTTATTGCCTCCCAAACACATGTCGCTCATCAATAGGCTGCTGTCACAGCTAACCTGAGGGTCTTCTGCCACCCCAGAATTTTCTGCTGTGCTCGGCAATAGTGGCGGGGGCGTGTTCAATGGAGACAAGTATGTCCTGATGTACGCAGAAGCTCTGACAGAGATCGCCTTCATCGTTCCTTCATCGCCTCACGGTCAGTGCCTGATGAAGACGAGGCTCCGTGTGTAACACCTGGAACAAATGTATAGACTTTTATTGCGTTATTTTTCTTTTTAAAGTTTCTGATTGGCTGAAGAGCCAGGAGGAGGCGGAGATTCACTCTGAGCTCAGTCAGGACCAGGTCTCCCATTCTGAAATAACCACCTTGAAATACTTTCCTGTCTGTCCATTCATCTGTCTGTCTGACTGACTCGAACCTGTCTGTCCGTCCACTCAGAGTCCTCGAGGTGAAGACGTGAAGTCGGCTCGTTTCATCTCATCGTTCATCCGCTCTGACTCAAAGCTTCTAATCATTTGGATCGAACACTTGCAGGATATCGGTAACCAGACAAAAAATTAAATTAAATTAAATTAAAATAAAACCATGAACTAACAAAGTGTTTTGTCTTTCAGAGAGTTTCCCTCTAACTGAGCTGCTGTCCGAGACAAAGGAAGAAACGCCAAGGTCTGTCTGCCTGTCTGGTCTGCCTGTCTGTCTCTCTGACCTGCCTGTCTGTCTGTCTGTCTGACCTGTCTGGTCTGTCATCAAGTGCCCAGCTGATCTTCATCCATCCTCTTAAAACTGGACTCTATCGCATTTGTCTCCATGGAAACTCCACCAGCAAGTTCAGCTTGGTCGTCCCATTGGTCGGTGGGAGTGTGGTCAGCCTGAGGTCCCTGGGTGAGTCCGGCCATCATCAAGCTAGAAAGTCCAACTCATCACATGTAGCATGACGGTTAGCCTGCAGGCTAGTGTTATGCTACATTTCCATAGTAACGGACCTTAATGGAAACAAGGCAGACTAACCAGCTTCGGTTACTTGATCAGCTTTCCGATCATCACACTTTTCATTTCTGATGCATCCATTGATCGTCTCCAGGTTTCCTGGTCAGAGAGACGGTCATCAACTTCTTCCACCGGCGACAGCTGGAAAACGACTCCACCCCTCTGCCCCACGTCAAGCGGAAGCACGTGATCAGTGACATCATTGAACGCTACGGCAGCCGCCGCTCTGAACCCACCTTCTACTCCGCCATGTTCCAGGACCCCTGACGGGCCCAGCTGCACGCCAGAAACGGGCTACACCGCCACGCCATGCACCAATCAGAATGAAGAGTCTCCCCAAATGATTTCATGATGTGATTAGCAGATGGGCATTACTGATAATGATGTCATCTGTGATATGACGCCACCTGCAGGTCAATAAAGAGTGCGTGCTTAAACCTGTGTCCTGCTAAAAGCATGTTAACGTGTTTAAGATCATCCAATCAGATTGTCCGTAGGTAGATTCAGGCAGCTGGGATGAGAGATGAACCCATCACCGTAAATTAAACCACAGAGCAAGACTGAGGGTCTATTTATCACCCCTCCCGTCTCCTTACTCCTCCTCCTCCTCCTCCTCCCCTTTCCATCTTGTATTGCGACTGCTATGCTCCCCCTGCCTCTCCTCTGGTTGTCATGGTTACCGCCTTCAGCTCATCCTGTTACCATTGTGACGGATATTCATCTCTCTGCCCTGTTTTTCCTGCTCTCTTGATGAAGATGAAATTGATCACGCCCTCGGTGGCTTTGTTCAACCCTGCGTGATCAATAACCGCGTCCGTGACGCTATTCGATTTCTTTTTCTTTCGGGAAGTCTGCAAGGAGAAAAGAAATCTGCTGATCAGGCGAATCCCCTGCTCCTCTGTTTCTGTCCACTTCTCTTCTTCCTTCCTTCCTCGTCTTCCTCCTCCTCCTCCTCTTCCTCCAGCGATGCTCCCGTCTGCCCTGCCCGGTCTCGGCTGTCTACCTTCAAGCTGGCGGTAGTTCTGCGGGTCGGTGCGGGTCGCGTCTCCGGCATGTTGCAGAAATCTCGGAACGGCGGGGTGTTCCCCGGAGCGCAGGCCGACCAGAAGAAGCTGAAGGTCGGCTTCGTGGGTCTGGAGGCCGGGGGGACCGAGTCCAGTCGGGACGGAGCGCTGCTCATAGCAGGTAAAGACCCGGCCGGGACCAATCAGACCGCTGGGTGGGTTGTTGCTGCTCGGTACCGGTACCGGCACCGTGCGAGTCTCATCCCGTGATAATGATCCCGGATCACACTGTGGGAAGATCAAAAGGCTTTTCATGCGAGAGGTTATGTAGACAAACTTTAACGCGATTGGCTGATGGCTGCATCGTTTACCCGCTGTTGTTGATAGATCAATAAATTCTAATGATTGCTAAATGGAGCGGAGCTTAATTTAAAACACGGATGGAGTTCCGGCCAGACGCAAAAACCAGCGTGCAACACTTCCGATTAAAATACAGACAAATGAACCGAGAAACCATCAACCCTTAAATTCTTCCAGCCCAACCACGTGACACCTTTTTTACCTGTTTCAGAATTTGAATAATCCGCACCCTGATTCTAACAGTGAGCAACACAAATAATTATTGGAAATTCAGGTTGAGCATGGAAATGATCAACCTGACAGGTGTAGCGCATCACGATGCTGATTGGACGATGAGATTACTGCCACACATGATGATGATGATGATGATGAAAGGATCATTTTCTACATCACAAACTTCTGGGGCTCAAACCAGAAGCCCTGAGGAGCACCACAAAAAAAGAACAGCCGTGGAGAAACGTGATCCTAGTTGTTCAGCATCCAGCTCACTGTTTCCAAGTGAGCTGGCGGAACGTTGGTGTGAATGTGTGTTATACCTGTGTCCAGGTGGGGAGGAGGGTCCTCGGCGGCAGCGCAGCAGCGTCTCTGGAGCGAAGAGACCTCCAAGACGGAACGCTCTCTACCGGCGACTGCAGAACTTCCTGTACAATGTCCTGGAGAGACCGCGAGGATGGGCCTTCATCTACCACGCCTACGTGTAAATACCTGTCTGTGGATCACACCTGTCAATAGTTCAGGAATTTCACTATGTAGAAACACTTTCAAAGGTTTCCTTTGTAAAAATAAATTCACCACCGCCCCATTCTGCCAGTCCTGAGGGTCTGTCCCCGACGTAAATCCAGAACGCTGTCAACTGGGACAGCCCAACAACATCCAGAACCTCAAAGAACTCAGGGCGAACCTGAGGTGACCTCAGCTGTGATGGACCAGTCCCTGTCTCCATCTCCTCCATGGAGAATGTGTTGATGGGATGGAAGTTCTCCTCCCACCGCCCAACTGTATCTCCAGTTGAGGTCAGCTGCACTCTATCGCCACAGGGAGGAACAAAGCACTCCCGAGTTGTCAGATGAAGAATGCCAGAATCTCTTGGAGGTTATCCAAAAGTCATGCTCCATGCACGCCTATCACCGGGCGGTTCACAATAACCCGAAAAAAATCAATAGCTGGACTCAGTTTACACAGCTTGGATCAAGGAGGGCCCCAGCCTGGAGCCAGGCATTTAGGAGAGGCTTGTTGGTGGTCTTGCTTTTGAGACGTGGACTTGCCAGCACAAAAATCTATCTAAATTGCACTCCCTCACTCAATTTTTCCCATCATGTTGACATGAAAACATAGTAAAATCTGTGCTGATGCTAGCGATGCTAATCTTGAAGCTGACAGACATAAATTTCCTGCTCAGAGAGGAGCAACAGCACCTCCACCCAACGGCCTCATCAGCTCCCGTTTTAACTTGGAGCTGATGGAGGAAAGCAGGCAGCAGCAGTGTTCTCTCCGGCTGTAATGGTCACATGTTGATCTTTATCCAATCAGATTTTTTGATCTCCATGTTCAGCAGCTTCGTAGGATGCTGTGTGTTCATTTTAACTCCACCTACAGGTCCTGGATCAGGCTGTCTGGTTCCGGTGCTGCTTTAGAGGCTTCCTCCAGATGCCGATTGGCTAATTAAACCTCCAATCAGATTAGCCCTCTGTTCTAATTAGCTCATTTTTCGAGCATCGGGTCTGAGCTTCATCAGATTTTATTCTACTGGTTCACATGGATGGATGGGTTTGTGTTAGCATGTTAGCAACAAACACAAGTCAGATTTAATAGCAAATAGATTATTACCAACATTGTGAAAAATATGTGTAGCTGCAGCACATTGGATTACTATCAAGTGATTTTGTTATTGATTAAGTCAACAAGCATCAATCGTGATGAAAGAATTACAACATTTAAGCACGCTGAGAGCTACAGCGTTAGAACTGCTGTGTGTTGATACACAGGTCGGAGACAGTCGGCGCTCAGAAGCCCAATTTGTGCTCTGTGTTCAGGTTCATGCTGGTGTTCTCCTGTCTGGTTATGTCCGTGTTCTCCACCATCAAAGAGTATGAGAAGAGTTCAGAGGATGCGCTCTACATCCTGGTAAAGACTTTCATCACTACCTTTCTCTGATCTGAGGTCTGAACACTGTCCTGGTTTTAGGTTCTCTTTTTAAAGCTCGGTTTAAATCATGTCGGCCTGCATGGGACTGCTGGTTTGATTCACGTAGTAATTAATTTATTGATCAATCAGTCGAATGACTGGAAAGCAAAGGAGAACTCGAAAAGCACTGAGGGCACAGACCTCCTCCAAACTGCTCGTTCCCCTCCTAACTGGATCTACACCGTCCACATGGTGATCTGGATCAGCACCAAAAGGTTCTAGATTGTTCTTGGTATCTTTATACACCAACCATGAAAGGTCAAAGTGAATCAGAGTTTGTGTGTTTTTAACTGATTCTTGAATCCATAAATGGGTTTTAATGTTAAAATGTAAAGATTTTTCCTGACCTCATTCTGGATCAGAACCAGAAGACATGTTTCATGATGGTTCATATCGGACCCCTTTATGAATGTGCTTTTTGGTGAGCGAATTGAATGCAAAAGCAGCCTATCGATCAATAACGAGAATCGCCTTTAGGGTGTGTGGTTCCTGACGGTGTCATCATGTGACAGGAAGTGGTGACCATCGTGGTGTTTGGCGTGGAGTACATGGTGAGGATCTGGGCTGCAGGCTGTTGCTGTCGGTACAGAGGATGGCGAGGACGACTAAAGTTCGCCAGGAAACCGTTCTGCGTCATCGGTGAGTTGGATGACTTTAACAACACTTAGATGGACCTGAAGGGAGCCGACCAGAACGTTAGTAGTTCCTTGACTCACCTGTCTCTCTTTACCTGTCTTTCTCTGACCTATCAGACGTCATGGTGGTGATCGCATCCATCTCAGTGTTGGCTGCAGGAACTCAGGGGAACGTCTTCGCTACCTCGGCCATCCGGTCGCTTCGTTTCCTGCAGATCCTGAGGATGATCAGGATGGATCGCCGTGGAGGGACCTGGAAACTTCTGGGGTCCGTTGTCTATGCCCACAGCAAGGTACCACGGGATTTTCATTTCACGGCCTCTGATGAAACTTTAAAATATAGTTTGATTTATACAGACATACTTATTTAAATGCGGTTTTGCTATCCTTAATGCCATTTCTATCCTGTTAAGAGTCAAATTCATGTTAGCTTTTCATTTTTACTGATGCCAGTCTGGACACACAGCCAGACGTTGTCTCCTTTTAAACTTCCTTAGCAACATGCTAATTAGCAGCTGATACAATCTGAGATCATGAGTGTGTCTGACATCTGAGGATGAACCCAATAGTACATGAATTGTGTACTATTTATGGTGCAACAACATAAGTTAACAGACGGGCGGTGACACTGTTAATTATGCCAAGACTGATTATAAATTATACCAAACATGCTAGATGGTACCTGCTACTGGTTCCAGTCAGAGGTCAAGAACAACAACCATTGTCACTGCAGCGCGTTGCACCGTGTGGCTGAGCCTGTCAGCAGTATCGGACATTCATGACACCTGATAGCTCTCTTTGTTTGGGAGGGTATCGATAAGAAGTATTGATTTGTTCATCTGTCTTCAGTCGCTCTGTCTCACGTCGGGTCTCCTGAAAACCCTCTCACCGAGTCGTCGCTTCCTCTCACTGGAAGATCGTTTCTGTCTCTCTCTCTCTCTCTGCAGGAACTGATCACGGCGTGGTACATCGGCTTCTTGTGTCTCATCCTGGCCAGTTTCCTGGTTTATTTGGCAGAAAAAGAAGACAACGACCAGTTTGAAACCTATGCAGACGCCCTCTGGTGGGGACTGGTGAGACATTGCACGCTGACGATACAGAATCAGGTGTCATGCTCAGGTGGGACATCTGCTTCGACAAACTGTCTACCCTTCACTGGAATGATCTGATGTGTCTTTTGTGTCTCTGCCAGATCACTTTGACAACCATCGGTTATGGAGACAAGTTCCCCATCACCTGGAATGGACGCCTGCTGGCGGCAACCTTCACTTTGATTGGAGTTTCATTCTTTGCGCTGCCTGCTGTGAGTAACGGCAACAAATTTGAGTTTACCTGGGACAGGTGAACCCTCACTTTCACGCGTAAATATATCTGTTTCCCAGGGGATCTTGGGTTCTGGTTTTGCCCTGAAGGTTCAAGAACAGCACAGACAGAAACACTTTGAGAAGAGAAGAAACCCAGCTGCTGGACTCGTACAGGTTTCTGAGACAAGGACGGCTTTTTAAAATCTTATTTTGACTCAGAAAATCATTTACTAACCGCAGTGACATCACTATCTGTTTTATTAATCAGTTCCAAAGGAAACAGTCATGTGTTTGATCTGTGCAGGCGGCGTGGAGGGTTTACGCCACAAACCTGAGCCGAACTGATTTGACTTCAACCTGGGACTATTACGAGAGGACTGTCTCTGTCCCCATGTACAGGTGAGCCTCCACCTGTCCATCTGAAGTCGTTACATTCTGTTGGACTATTAAATGTGCCCTCGTGTTTCCAGGTTGATTCCACCTCTTAATCAACTGGACTTGCTGAGGAACCTCAAGAACAAATCAGGACTGTCATTCAGGTCCGTATAGCCCGCAGGAGAAAACGATTTCATCTGCTGCCGCTTTACATTCTGCTGTTTAACATTTAATAAAGTCCAAATCATCAATAAAATAGTTCCGTCTGTCTGCAGAAAAGACGTCCAGCTTGAACCATCTCCCAGGTCAGTGCCCAGATTTGAAAGGTGACCTCTTCTCATCTCCAGCGCTATCTTTATATTCTTGAATCCACTAGAGGAGCTATATAATGTAGCCTCCCCCTTCTTCTGATTGGACAAACTTCATAACTTTGCCACTGATTAGCTACAAGTTTCTGCTAATTAGCTAACAGTTGTTTATTATTACTGGAATTCAACGTTAAAGTATTTTTATCTGTCTGTCTCTACAGTCAGAAGGTCAGCCTGAAGGAGAGGGTCTTCTCATCTCCCCGGAGCTCAGGAAACAAAGGAAAAGGTTCTCCTCAGCATGGTGTGTTTTTAGAAGTTCCTTGCAGAGCGAACATAAGTTGTGTCATCGTCACAGTTTTGAACATTTTGAACCATAACAGTCACAGGAGGTTCTGTGGTTTGGTTTGGTCTGTGTTTTGAAGGCCCGGGTTTCCACCCAGCAGTAAGAACCAGATCGTCAGCCTGTTCAACAAACCTTTAACCAGACAGGCTAACGATCTCCTGTAACATCCAGTTTGGCTCACATGGACCAGAACAAACCAGTACCCTTGCAGAAACAAGGGTCTTGATTCTGGTGTGCCTCTCCTGCCTTTCTTCAATGGGTACTGCAGTCCCTGGTGGCGTTGCTGCCGGTGGGGGTCCCATTGTCCCTGCAGGACCTGGTGGCTCAGGGAATGTCCAGCCCTTGCGTCGGTCCCCAAGTCTGGAGCCCAGCCTGGAGGACAGTCCCAACAAGGTCCCAAAGAGCTGGAGCTTCGGAGATCGTAGCAGAACCAGACAGGCTTTCAGGATTCGAGGAGCTGCCTCCCGCCAAAACTCTGAGGGTAAGAGGATCGAGTCTGACCAATCACAAAGCTGCCTCTGTTCCCAACGGCATTTGGACCTGACGTACTGTTGAACCAGTCGTCATTCTGAAAGCAGTTGTTCTTTGGTATGGTTCACATGTTTACTAAAAGACTTCTGATTGGCTTGGGCCGACAGGCTCAATCATCTATTCTCAGTGACATCATAAATTAAACTGGGATGATGTCACACATGGTCCCGGGGGTGTTTCTGACATCACACATTTCTTCTTCTACCATCCTTTACTCTGAGTGGAAGGGACGACTTGTCTGCTTTCTCTTGTTTGGCACCATTTTTTGTTTTCTGACATCACTGGTTTTCATTGTTGATAGATCAATAAATTCGAATGATTGCTAAATGAACCGGAGCTTAATTAAAACACGGATGGAGTTCCGGCCAGACGCAAAACCAGCGTGCAACACTTCCGATTAAAATACAGACAAATGAACCTACGAGAAACCATCAACCTTTAAATTCATCCAGCCCATAATGATGAGTAGCATGTAATCTTCCACTGATGAAGGTATTTCCTCCTCTTCCTACTCCTGTAGTGCTGATAGAGATGCAGGATGAAGAGTTCAGACAAAAGAGTTCACCAGGTCAGCGAGCACGCACACACGCACACACACACGCACGCACACACACGCTTTGCTGTGAACTAGAATTAGAACGAGAACAAGAATTCAGGGGGCAAAAGGTTGGCATGCTTTTGCTTAGCCCCCCCCCCCCCCCCCCCCACACACACACACGTTAATCAGGTCCTGATGATCGTAGCTAATCATCCCGGTCCAGCGCCACCTGCTGCAAATGCGGAGCACTGCGCTGAATGACCTTACGTTGATGTTGTTGCAGAGGCTAGCCTGCCAGGTGAAGACATAGCCGACGACAACAAGAGCTGCCACTGCGAGTTCGTTCCCCAGGACCTGACGCCTGGGTTAAAGGTCACCATCAGAGCCATCTGGTACGGACTGGGCGACGTTCTTATCCTACTACTCATCATTCATCGCTTTATTCTGTTCAGTTGCTGCGCTGATCTCATTCTGCTTTTATTCACCTCATTTTGTTTGTTTGTTTTTATTTATTTTGTGCTCACCCCAGGGTCAAAGGTCGCCATCAGCCGGTGGGTAAGATGAGTCAGTGTGACCTTGTTAGCGTCATTGTTTCACTATTTTCTGTTATGCTGCTGCCATTGTTGAGACATTCTCTTCCCATTATTATTATTATTATTGTTTTTATTGCTGTTATTACTACCGTGGTGGCGTCTGTCCTCTGGCAGCTGCTGGCTAGCTGAATTACAGACCTGTGGTTTCATTCCTGCCCCCTACTGGTCTCCACTTCTGTTCAGTTCCACATCCCAGTGTCAGAACCAGATTCTGGATCGGGCCGGGTGCAGCTGTGAATTTTTGTACTGTGTTACTCTGTGGCGTGTCGCCTCCATATAAAATGGAAGGAACGGACCACCACAGGTCCATTCTAGTGTCTGTTAACTGGGAACAGTACGTCAATGCTGTGAGACCGTCTCTCATTGGTCAGTGGGTGTCAGCTGACTTTCTGTCTCCTCTGTCTCAGTATCATGCGTTTCATGGTGTCAAAGAGGAAGTTTAAGGAGAGTCTCCGCCCCTATGATGTCATGGATGTGATAGAACAATACTCAGCTGGGCACCTGGACATGCTGGCCCGCATTAAGAACCTGCAGTCAAGGTACGACCTTTGACCTTTCATGGGAAATGTGGGAAATGTTTAGCTTGTTGACTCGACCCCAGACTGTGAAATGGAACGTTACAAGATAGGCATCAACCTTCAAAAAACTGTTTAGTTAGTGTTTGATGTGAGCTGTCTCCTGATTGGCAGGGTGGATCAGATAGTAGGAAGAGGGACACCAATCGCAGACAAGGACCGTCCCAAAGCAGCCAACGAGGAGCTTCCTGAAGACCCAAGCATGATGGGACGGTTGGGGAAGGTGGAGAAGCAGGTACCTACAGCTCATCTGTCTGTTGCGCTGTTTTTTCTGTTGCAGCCTCAGTCCCGAATCTGATTGGTCCACATTTTGTCCCTCAGGTCCTGTCTATGGAGAGAAAGTTGGACTTCCTGGTTAACATCTACATCCAGCGGATGGGAATTCCTCAGGCAGAAACCGATGCCTACTTTGGATCTAAGGAGCCAGAGCCAGACCCGGCACCACCATACCACAGTCCGCTGGATCAGCTCGAGAAGAGCCAGTCCCTTTCTAAGATCCTGGAGTCAGTGTCTCCTCTTACTGGGTAACAATAGAACCAGTATCAGCACAGATCATGTTGCTGAAGTGTTTTCACATTTTCTCCAGGGTCTTACCGAATGAACGAGTGGAGAAGAGTCGTTATGTTACGAAGATGGTCCGATCCAGCAGCTCCACTGGACACAGGAACTACAACACCCCCGCCTGTCCACCCTCCACCTCCCTGCAGCCAATCAGCTCCCAGCAGGCCCAGCCATCTCAACAACGTAGCCATGGCAACACTCCGAGTCCGATGGGGGATAGATCATTGGTTCGACTTCCTCCTCCTCCTGTTGGAGAGCGACACGGTGGGAATCGATTGAACCGCCATAGCACCGGAGATCGTGTCAGGGTCGACAGACCAGAGAGGAGAAGAGAGGGAGTCAAGAGAACCGGAGAGGAGGAGGAGTTGAGGCCGGACAGTGACGCCTCCATCTCCATCCCTTCTGTGGACCACGAGGAGCTGGAGCGCTCCTTCAGTGGCTTCTCCATCTCTCAGTCCAAAGAAAACTTTGATTTCCTCAACAACGGCTTCTTTTCAGCCTCGGCCAACCTGGGAGAACGCTCCGAAAGAGGAGGCACCACGGTCCGGCCCTACATCGCAGAGGGGGAGTCGGACTCTGACTCAGAGCTCTGTGGCCCCTTACCTCACCTGGACCACACCTAGACCGGAACCTGAAAGCAGACGTGAACTGGAGCATAAACCAGCAGATCTTAAAATAATCTCAACGTCAAGAAAAACGCAATCGAAACCGAAAGTCAACAAAGGATCCGAGAAAACTGAAGTGGATCCAGTTAACGGAACCGAAGGTTTTAAAGACAAGCTGGAGTGAAGCATTGTGGGAACTGTGAAAGCACTGGCTGTGATGCGAATGATTTCTCTATTCTCACTGTCGCTGATTGGTACTGGACTGAGACATTCTCGTATCTGATTGGTTCACTGGTAGCACATGTTCCTTCCCGATTGGTTCGCTGGTAGCACGTGCTCCTTCGTGATTGGTTTACGTCAGGGACACGTTTCATCGGTTTCCTGATTCCATGTTTAAAACAAAAGAATCGTGTAACCAGCGGTAAAACGCCATGTGACGGATTAACATGTCACCATAGCAACAGACTGTTTGTTTTCTGCACAAAATCATCCCAAACCTTCACCTGAAATCTGAACTTCTGCAGGCAACTTAAAGGCGGACACGGGGAGAGCATGCAGACTCTACAGAACAGTACCAGGACCGCAGGAGAACCGACCCACAATCAATTTAGAAAATAAACGGTCCAGCTGTACCCATCAGATTAGTGTAATAACAATGGTAACTAACTCAGGATAAAGCTAGCATGCCCCAGGTTTAGACATGCTAACAGACTGGGGCTAACGTTATCATGGTCAGTTACTTTGGTTCTTACTCCATATAAAAACTAGGCAACCAAACGCCAACATGTGCACGAAGGAAACTGTCAGACAAAACCATCTGAAGATGGAGACGAAAAACCTTCAGACCACATGTGGGTGGCAGAAACAGAACGTGTCCCATGTTTGTAATTTATTTCACTTTGCGATGAGTCTGCAACTTTCAGGAACGCATTTACAAATTCTCCGTAGTGTATAGCTTTAAATGTGATAATTTACTAAAAATAAAAGCATGTTATTCCACCGTCTGTTGCTGTGTTTATTTCTATTGCTGAGACTGGTCTGCTTCTTCAGCAGGATGTGCTCTGGTTAAAAACCTGTGATCAGTTCTGTGTTCTTATGTCAGCAGAAACAGGTTCAGAAACATGCACTCGTACAGAAACTTTATTTAAAACATCAAGTTTTACATAGCGGCCATAAAGATGACATGAACGAAGGCGCCAGGCAGCCATCTTGACTCACTTCTTCTTGTACCTGATGAACAGAACCAAAGATCAGTCCTCTTAACTCTTCGTCTTTGTGGGACGCCCTGATAGAGAAAAAGGTAACGCTTACCTGGACTTGCCGGGTCGCTTCTTGTCCAAACCGAGACGCTTCCTGTCTTCGAAGGACGGCCTGCAATCAGACAAGTGTTCAGACAGACGGTAAAGGCAGGCGTGCAGTTAGACGGGCGCGCAGACAGGTTACTCGTCTCACCCAGCTCTGTACTGTTTGAGAGCCTTGCTGCTGGTGTTGGTCAGCTCTTTGCTGAATGCAGACTTCCTGCCTCCTTTTCCTGCTTTCTTATTGGCTGTTGCACAGAGACACAGGGTCAGCCAGACTGCGTATCGATGTAGTATTTTTGCGCGCTGATGAAGTATTTCTTACCCGCTGCCGGGGCCTCGTCCTCCACCATGGCTCTCGCTCTCTTCGGCCGCCTCTCTCTCTTGGCTGCCCGCTCAGCAAACATCTGAGCCTTCAGGATCTCGAACTGAGCGCGCTCCTCAGACTGACGGACAGCAAAGACAGGAAAGTCAGACCTCTCACTCTGACGACCGCAATGACAGAATCAAATAAAAAAGGTTTCTGATTGATCGTTTGGGGGTTAATGCTACCGTCAGCTCCTTCTTCTTTCCCTCCTTCAGGAACTTCTGCCTCTTCTTCTTCCCTCTGAGAGCGACATCAAAGTCCTGCAGAGCCTTCGACACTGAGGAAGAGGAGGAACAGACTAAGTACAGTGTGCACTACTACAGCAGAGTGTGTACTACTAGGGCAGACTATGTATTAGTACTCACTGCGGCTCTGTTTCCTCTCCTGTTGCGTCTGAAACCAAACTCTTTGTGACTCACAGGAGGCGGAGCCATCGAGACGCTTCTGAGCCACGCTCAACTGAACGTAACAAAAAACACAAAGTGTGAAGCGCAGGCGACCGGTTCTGATCCGTGTGAATGCAAGGATTCTGGATTGCGATTGGCCGGCAGCCGTCTGAGGACACGGATATTTTCGCCGGCGCTGCTCCGGTGTACCTTAGCCTCAGTCGCGGCCAGCTCTCGCTCCTCTCTCTCCAGCTTCATCACAGCGTAGACATCTTTTTCCAGCTTTGAGATCAGATCTCTGAACTTCAGGATGACCTCTGAGCAAACAGAGAGATAGTGACATCACGACTCGCCTGAAGAAAATGACCGGAGGTGACAATTCTTGAGGCATCAGCGCAGTGTCGCATCAATACGTCCGCCTGACCCGGCAGTGAGAGACTAGACCCGAGAGCCTCCTCGCCCAACATTGATCTACCAGCTCTGTCAGGAGGGACACCTGGTGAGCATACCTGGCGGCAGGACTCGAGCCTTCACGCTGCTCTTGGCCGACTTCACAACCTCCTTCAGGATCTTCCTCTCAGACTCTCCGACCAGAGACACGGAGCGCCCCGAGCGACCGGCTCTCGCTGTGCGACCGACGCGGTGAACATAGTGCTTCACCGTGGACGGCATGGTGAAGTTTATCACCTGAGACAGACAGACAGACAGCCGGGTCAGAGACAGCAGACCACGTCTCAGGCCGGACGTCACCACTACCGACCGTTTTGACTCCATCGATGTCCAGACCTCTGGCTGCCACATCTGTCGCCACCAGCACATCGATCTGGTCGTCTTTGAAACGCCTGCAGAACACAAAGGACACAGATGCTCACCTGTAGTAAGACCAGAGGACATGTCTGTGTTTCTGTGGACTATCAGTCCACCAAATATAGCTGGAGGCAAAAGTATTAAACACCAATATCAGGTTTTATTGGTAAAATCTATTACTGAACAGATCAATACAGCAGACATTAGCGATGTTCGTCCCAGAATCAGACACACAGCTGATCCAAAGTCCACAAAAGGGCCGGTTTGGTTCCAGGGTTCCACAGAACAGCATCCCCCAAACCACAGACCTGACCTACCGGAGCCACGTTTCTCTGTCTCTTGGGCGAATGTCTTAGAGTTGGGGCTTGACGCCGCGCCGATCTGTTTAAACTGCTCTGTGCCGATTGGTTAAATGTAATAAACCTGACATAAAGCAGCTCCCAATTATACCTGAGGTTTTCCAGCCTCTGTCTCTGGCTCAGCTCGCCGTGCAGTTCTCCGGCCTTCAGCCCCATCAGGCCCAGCAGGATGTGAAGTCTGTGAGCCTGTTTTCTGGTCTGAGTAAAACACATCACGTGATCCTGGAACGTCCGAGTCAGCAGAGCTGAAACAACAGTCAGGAGTTGGTACCGCAGTATTCTGTCAGGGGTACTGCAGTATTCTGTCAGCGGTACCTACCAGCCACCACGGCCTCCCTGTCGCCCTCTCTGTTGGCTCGAATTCGGACAAACTCCTGGCGCAGAAATGGAGCCACATCAGTATTGCTGTTGACGAAGATCCTGATTGGCTGCTTCAGCGAGACCGCCGCCAGGTCCTTCACCTGTAAACACAAGTCATGTGACACGGTAGTAAAAATCTGGCGGTCCAGTGACAAACAAGAGGACACGGGTGCGAGCACCTCCTCGGTCATGGTGGCGGAGAACAACATGGTCTGCCGGTTGTAGGAACATTGTTTGATGATCTCCTTCATCTGCTCCTCAAAGTACTCATCCAGCATCCTGAGAACCAGAACAGAACCAGAACAGAACCACACAGGTGAGGCTCCGTTCCCAAGCGGCTGGTGGACTGACTACCGGTGTTGGGCGTACCGGTCCGCTTCATCCAGGACCAGGATCTCAATGTGGGTCAGCTCAAAGCTCGGCGTGTTGTGAAGGTGATCAATCAGACGACCAGGCGTGGCTATCAAAACATCAGGCCCCGCCCTTAATGCGACTTCCTGAGACTTCACGTCCAACCCACCTGAACAGACAATGGGACAGGTTACATGAAATTCAGGCTTGGACTTGAGGGGCCCCCCCAAAGTCAGTCCGAGTCCAGAGTCAGGTCGTACCGACAGCGAGGCAGGTGGTGATGGAGGTGAACTGGGCGAGCTGACGGGCCACCGAGTGCACCTGGATCCCCAGCTCTCTGGTAGGAACCAGAACCAACACCCGAGTGACCTGGGTCGTCCTCGGCTTGTAGACCAAGCGCTCCAACGCGGGCAGCATGAAGGCTGCCGTCTTCCCTGAGGGGGAGGAACAACTTGATTGATCTGGCTACAGCAGAATAAATCAGTCCGTGTACGATCAGCTGGTCCCAGGAGTCCCGCGTTACCCGTCCCAGTAGCGGCGCAGGCACACAGGTCTCTGGCCAGCAGGCCGACGGGGACGCAGGCCTTCTGTATGGGAGTTGGCTGCTTGAAACCCAGAGCGGTGACGGCCTGCAGGTACACGACAGTAAGAAACCAAATCAGGTACGAAAAGAGGGAGGACCGGGAGGACCCCCCCGGAGACCACAGCTCCCCATCTGCAGAGGACGATCTCTGGTTACCTTCAGGATGGGTCGTGACAGGTTCATGTCATCAAAGGTCAGCTGATCGTTGTACTGCGACGCATCTTCATAGAAGGTCTCCGGGGCCTGGGGAACATGCAAGCGGTTACCATGGTAATCCAGCAGACCCTGCCCATTAACCCAACATTACATCCTCAGTTCATCTTCCTCACCTCGTCTTCCGCCTTCCTCTTTCTCCCTTGACGTCCTTTGTCTCTCAGTGTGTCTGACAGGAAACGGAACGTCAGTCCACAGGAAGCCACAGCTAAAAATAAAGCTCTATACACAAGTTGCTGCTGCTTTTATTTTGAAAATTCCTCTTAAAATCTAAACAAAAAGCACACGTTGAAGTCACCTGATTTGGTTAAAATCTCCTCGTCACTCGAGTCAAACTCATCTTCATCGTCGTCATCCTCTTCATCAGAAGGCTTAACATCTTCCTCCTCCTCCTCCTCCTCATTCTCACTGTTCTCCTGGCTTTTTCCTGCAGCTTCACTGCCAGCTGATTTCTCCTGTCAATCAAAAAAATGGAAGTAGAACCTGACTCAGAACCAAACGGGACCGTCCAGGAGGAACGGAAAACCCAATTAAATGAAGTAGAATTTTATACTGGACTCACCTCGGCTTTCCTCTTCTTCCTGATCTTATCGATTTTCTGATCCAGAGTGGTTGCGCTTCTCTGCAGACACAGAAGGCAGTTCTGAAACACGGCCGTACTACGCATCGATTAGCAGTGACATCACGTTCATTGATTAGATTGTAATGAACAACCGGTTTGGTTCACTACGTGGCACCAATGATTCAAGGATCAGAACTATCTCCAGCAGCTCCGGAGAACCGGCGCTGATGGTTCTCTAGAGGTTCTACCTTGTTCTTAAGCTGCTTCATGACGTCAGACATGACCCAGTCGGAGTCATCGTTCAGGATGTCTCTCTCTCCAAACTTGAAGTCAGCGTTGAAGTGTCCCGGCCCCCGACTTCCAAACTTCTTCTTCTTGTTCAGGACGATGGGCTCGTCCTAGAACACAGTTTCATAGAGTCCAGCTGATGGGTTCGAACCGAATGGGTTCAGACAGACCATCAGGAAACGGGATAGAAACGTTTCCAACATGGTGACGTACCAATATGCAATCAATAATTGTTATTGGACCCTCCCACACGAACTACGCCGTATTCTAAATAAAGCGTAACAGGAACTGTCGACGCTTTAATCGGACTGTCATCGGAAGTTACGTTCTTCGCGGTTCTCCCAGAACCTGATCGATCTTTGTTCGATCCGCGGTATATCGGTGGTCCAGCTCCGGTTCGCGTCATGCGTCGCAGCCGGGGGAAACTCACCTCCTGCTCGGATTCGGTGTCCGGTTCCGCCGGACTTTGGTCCTCGTCCACGAGCGTCCCAATCAGACCCAGTTCCTCCAACATGTCGAACTGCGCTGCGGCACCGGGACCGGGACCACTTATGAACCGGGTCTAGCTTAGAACTAGCTTAGAACTAGCCCAGTTCTCCACGGCTAGCTCGTGCATGTGCGTTAACGAAAACAGGAAGTGATAAACGCGTGTTCCGGCTCAGGAAGGTATAGCTGGTCCTACTCTGCGTTTAATTGGCCAGTTTTAACGTCACTCCTCCTGTCTGAACCAATCAAAGACCTAAAGGCAGCGAGCCACAGCCAATCAGAGAGCGAGAGGAGGGCGGGACGACACGTCGTCATCCTCTGCAGGGGAAAACGGGAAATCTTCGCCACCCTCCGGACGTCCGACTGAATTACAGAATTACAATTAAATTCAGTTGTTGCTGTGGTGATGACGTCAATCTACAAAGACTAGAAGACAATCTGTCAATACAATGCAAAGGTTTTCCGTTTCTCTATTGATTTCCTCCGGTCATTCGCGTCGGTCGAGATCCATTCCCATAAATGTCACTCAGGTCACCGTTAAAGGTGAAGTGAAACAAATGAAAGCAGGAAATATTGGAAATTAAGATTCTTTAAATGGAAAACTAAATGAAGCACATTGTGTTGTGCTTGTGTCGCTGATGACGTGTCCACTGGGTGAACATGAAGCAGGTCAAAGAGATCAGTTCAGCCAAGGATGATCAGTAACAACCTGTAGAGGGCAGCAACGCGCCATCGCAGCATAGAGCCTGATTATCAAGAGAAGAAGAAGCAACAGCGCCACCACGTGTTGAATACCACTATTGAAAACTGCGGTATTTCCTGGAAATAGTACACAATTATTATACTGTATATATATTTTGTATATGTATTGAGCAGAAATGCTGAGATAACCAGGAAATGTATCGTGTTTTTTAAACAGTTTTTAAACATTTTTAAAATGTGTTTTTGCATTGAAATCATTAATTACACAATGTAATTCACTTCACTTGAAGGAGGATGGTTCTATTATCAGTGATTGCTGGCTGCTAAAGTGCTAATGTTAGCGTCAGCGCCGGCTGCAGAGCAATAATGTTAGCCACTTTGGTGACTTCTATTAGTTTTAAACTATTGACTCTTTTATTGCCATTTTACAGTGACTAAAACTCAGTGGAGCTTCAACCTGAAGTGCTGGCTTTGGCTCGGCCGGCAGGTTATCTGATGATGATTTAGGGGCCCCTGGGGCCCCGTCTCTGGCCGGTCTCCGGCGTGAGGCGCCGTTCCATCCTGCGGTCGTGGTCGTCCGGTGGAGACACTCGCTGCATTGTCAGCAACGCCGCAGACGCATCTGCATGAGAGCAGCTGCAGCCAAAGAAAACAGGCTGAGCCGCAGCGGCGAGGAGGTTCTGTTGGGGCTCCTTAACAGCCGACACCTTATATATGACATTATTTATTGATGACTCTAATGCGGAGAACTGGGACAATTCATATTTTTTAATAATAAAGCTGTCGAGCAGTAAAATAACACACTGGCCACACACACTGCTAAACTGGTTGTACCTTCCATGCAGGCACCTCCTGGCAGTCCTCAACCCTCCTTCCTCTCCCCTTTAACTCCTCCCCTCCCCAGTCAACCGTCCTCCTCTTCCTCCTCCTTCATCCCAGTTAAGACACTGGTCTGTCCCGGTGTGAACCCCACTGAAGGCTTACTGAGAGCACAGTGTGTGTGTGTGTGTGTGTTTTTTTTTAAATTGCACCTTTATTTTACCAGGAGACATCAAATTTCCGGACCGCTCTCCAAGACAGGCATCAATAATCAGACGTTTCATCAAAACAGACAAGTGCATCAATAACGGTTACCATGGTAACAAATTAAAATCATCATAATTGTTAAAATAAAACACACAAATATCAGCATCAGTTTTCTTACAACCAGATGTCGGCTCCTCAAAATCTCTTAAAATGACTTTCCATACATTTGATGAGACCAGGGCCTCCAGATTCAGATCGAGTACCGGTAATCAATGATTCCAAGAAGACGGAGCATAAAACTGAAAGGACCCCCCCCCCCCAAGCTCTGTCTGAACTTCATGGATGGACAATAAGAAGTCCAAACCTGAGACGCTGACTCAGCAGGAACATTATACGGATTTAAATAGTCACAAGTGATTCATAAGAGAATCTATATGGCTCCTGAAAACAGACATTACACAATGGGGAGCATCCCATAATCAGCCAGTGTTTCCACAGCCAGTGTATTTCAGAGCTGCTCCACGGTTTTAATGATGGCTGATTTTAGCTGTTACCCAATAAAACACATTGAACTCCGACACGAATGCGTTTCATGTCTGCAGAGGCTCGTAAACGCGTTCTGCTCGCCTCCCTGCTGCACATATGACCCGGGGTATCTGGGGTAACTTCTTCTGATGCCCCCAAACGCACAATAAAACCCACGGACATGAGATCCTGAGGCGGAGAATGTCTTCCAAAGTCAAAAAAATTGCTTTGTTAAATAACCTCGACTGCAGGATGAACGTTTCTTCAGAGCATAATTGGCATCCATTTTAAAATGCTGAGAGTCACAAAGAATAACCTTAATTCCACTAATCTGAATCACAATAATTTGAGTTGATCGCTGCCCTGGCCTGGTGCAACAATAACTAGCATTAGAAGAGTAGGCCTGTTAGTCAATGCACAGACGAATTGACAGGATCATAATCTCCAATCTGTTCTAATCCTTTGTGTCTTTGGTTGGATTATTTTCCTTAGATGTCTGCTGATTTGACTGGACAGTGTTATTTTTGTGACTGATGCTTTAACACCTCTTTACTGGATACAATGTCACACTATTGACTATGTGGCCTGCAGCTCTGCTCACTGCTATTTCCTGCCCTGCTTTTTTATATTAACTCAGGTCAGACCACCGAGGGTCCAGGAATGGTCCCAGATTTGGAAGGAACCTTCTGTTTTTGAAGAGATTATTTGTATGCTTTTTGAATGGTGTCCTGGGAATTATAAATTGCATCAAAACTCATTGATCGGTGAAGCAGGAAGTAGTCGTGGGGCCAGGGTATGTCAATCCAATACTAATTCCAGGATTGGGAGGAGCAAAATGGTTAAATCCAAAGCAAAGCCTAAAAGGAAGTTATCTGTTTAAATAATGGAGTTAAATTTCAGGCGCTGACTTCAGCAACTTCTTGCCAGGTATTTAACCTGAAACGTCTTCTGGGTATTCCAGGGCTTCCTGATGAAATTTTTTCCACAGATCTTTACAAATCCTGCAGGGCGTGGCCTGTGTAGTCATGACAACACGATAGAGGACGTTGTCCCTAAAGACGTCTGCATGAAAATGCACTGTTACGTTGAGGGCTCCACCTTCTGGCAACAGGAAGTTAGCTTTGCATGACAAACGTCTTTTCGTTTTTGTGACATTTTGGTGTTATGGCTTTCCCATCATGCACTGGAACAGGATGCACTAGAGTGAGTTGCGTGTCCTCACGCTCACACAGCCTTCCCGTCATCCTCGCCTCACCCTGCTGGGTCCCAGGCCTTTCCTCCACCTGGATATAATCTCAATTAACCATCATTAACATTCCTCCCATTCCATGTTCTCTGCTCCGATAGCCTTTGACAGTTAGCCTTCAACTCCTGCTCTTCTCGTACTGGCAGCTCTCATCTCGACCAGCAGCCAATCAGCTTGCACGGCCGCTGACGAATCCTCCTCCTCTTCTCCGAGGACAAGACGACTCATTGTCGTCTCCACTCTTCTGTCGTCTCCACCCTTCTGCCCATCTTCTTTGGGCCTGTCCCGACATATTTGTTCTTTTTCTTGGCGGATCTACAGACAGTGATGCCGGTAAAGAAACAAGGATGAAACACAGTCAGTGTTTGAGCGCTTTACACGCCCGGAACAAAATAATCCATCCACCTATCATCGAGGGTGGGGCCACCTTGACCAGGTGACTTTGCTGTTGGTGAATGGTAACACTGTCTAGGGACACGGTTCTAGGTCCTAACTGAGAACCGGTTCTCATTTTTGTGCTCAGATGATGCATTTTGATGTAACAGCATTTTCCATCACATTAACATCTGCCTCATAACATCTGACGACATTTGATTCTCACAAAAACAGGTCCATATTTCTTTTCTCTCTTTCCTCCCTCTCCCAGCATCCTCTGATTTCTGTCCATCGCAGCCACGCTGAGGCGATGATATAGAGGAGCGGTCCACACTGGCTCTTTCATCCCAATGTAATTAACAAAGAGGCGCCAGAAGGACGAGGGCCCCACTGCCACAGTGATGGGTATGATGACTGAATGTGGCCCTGGAGGATGGTGTACAGCCACAAAGACTCAAAAAAACACAATACATAAATTCTTGCCTGAACCAACACTGACTTTAAGTCTGAAAGCATCCTCAGGGTTTGGGTTTGGTCCAGAACTCAAATGTTAGCAGCAGGAAACAGCCTCCACCACAGACGGCAGAGGAGGTGGAGGGTCTGACTGGAGAATGAAGGCATGCTCCTAGAGATGAGTGCCTAAGAATGGGTCCTTTCATTCAGCGGAGTGATGGAGGGATGGAGGGATGGAGGGAAAACATGGCACTCTTCACGCAAAGCTCCCAGTTTGAAGTTTGTCCCACGTAATAGAGACGAGGAACCCGGACACCACATGGTCTTCAGCTTCTGTCGTCTCCTTCCTCCCCTTTCACACATGTTTGTCTTGCTAATAACGAGGAATAGGAGGAGGAGGAAGTAAGGGAGAACACAGGAAGAGAGCCACACGGCATAGGTTCCCCCCTCAGAGTATTTGACATGTGAGGCACTGAGGGAAGGTGGAGGCCTGCTCAGAGCGCCGTCACGGTGGCGGCTTGGCTGGTGACGCTGCTGAGGTGGCCTCAGTGTGTTCGAATCCTCTATCGGCGCTTCCTTTTATCAACTTTGAACTTTTTCCACGTGTTTTTATATGAAATAATGTCCAAATGAAAACACCGACAAGGAAACCGATGGAACCCTCGTCTTCGTCCTCACGACGAAGGTTCTGGTT
Source organism: Brachionichthys hirsutus (assembly GCF_040956055.1). NCBI lineage: Eukaryota > Metazoa > Chordata > Actinopteri > Lophiiformes > Brachionichthyidae > Brachionichthys > Brachionichthys hirsutus. Next base: position 9,621,930 of record NC_090904.1, on the reverse strand, counting down.
CTTTTAGGGTTTAAAATCTCAGGTCAGCATAAAAAATCAGAATCATTTGTGGAAGCGTCATTTGACTCTGCCGTCACGGATGAACCGGTGAGCATGTCGAATGATGATGTCATAATACAGATGAAGCTGCAAATAATTTAAAATTAATAATATTTTTTTTGCAATTAAATATTTAATTTGTTAGTAAATCCACACTCAGGGATGTGCAACAGCCCGCCTCCTTCTTCTCCTCCTTCTTATAGTACCTCCTCCTTCATTAAAAATGGCTGCTGTTGCTCATAAGCAGTCAGGTGGACTGTAGATTGGAAGATGTTGGAGGCAGAGGGTCCAGCAGGGACCGATAGCAGCTCCAGGTGAAACACACCTGGGCTTAGAGGGAGTGAAGATGACCTCTGGTTGGTGCAATTCATGTTGAAACACATTTATGTGTAATTAATGAAGAGACTAAAGTCATGTCTTTCTTAATGCTAAGATCGTGCAGCTCCGGGATCATGGAGTCGGGTACGCCCTAACTCCACCTCACCTCAGACCCCTTTAGTTTAAATGGGGCCCAGTTTGTTTCCATGGCAGCATTTAATCAGTTGTAAAAGGGGACGTCACACCGATCTGGATGCTACTGGTCACAAGAGTTCAACCCAGAAGATGTCAGTAAGATATTTTGTTCATTTAGTGGACCGTTTAATTTTGTTCTCCGACTGGCAGCCTCAGCCTGGAAGCAGAACGAGCTTCCTGATGTCAGGAATGAGAAGAATGTTGGTGCTGATGGAGTTTGGGTTTACGATGGAGCCTCGTGGGAGGTCTCGTCATGCCGAGGTGATTATCTGCTGCTCCACTTGGTTGGAACAAAACGGCTCTCTGGTCGCAACGATCAACGCAAACTTACAGGGTCCGAGCTGAACCGCGCCGCATTCCGGGTCAGGTGATTGAGTTTTACTGCCAGACGCTCTAAATCAGTGGATTTACCTCAAGCGTTTTCGGCAACACAATGTGAGAAGGATTACGGGTGTGATCTGAAGGAGTCATCACTCCACTCATTGTTCGCCAGATGTGATACAGTCAGGGCCTTAATTTTATTGATTATATTGTTGACTCTTTAGTTTTGTTTACATCACTATGGCCAAATAAAGAATATGGAGCTGTAGAGTTTCTTAGCTGTTGTCATTCACATGAGGACACAGGTGAGCTAACAGGTGAGCTAACAGGTGAGCTAACTCTGCATGAACAGGTGGAAGTTGGCTCTGGTGAACTCCTGGTGGATGGTCTCTAACAGGACATCATCCTGCTCCCCCCCCTCTATCCTCCCTTTACCTCCTCCAACTCTCCCTCCTCGTCCTGCACCTCCTCCTCCTCCTCCTCCTGCTGCTGTTGCTGCTCGGACAGAGGGAGGCGGCAGGAGCTCCGGCGTGTAGGTGAAACTGAAGGACGTGCGATAAATCAGGCCGTCCAATCGGATGAGCGACAGAGGGACGGTGATGATGCGTCGCAGGCAGTGGCGTCCATCCGTAAACACGGACACGTCAGGAACGACACAAAGGAGGGATTTGGGAGACCTGGAATAGACAGAAATGGAGGAGGAAGCAGATTGACTCCTGGAGGCCTGTTTGGACGATTAACGTGAAAATGAAAGGAATCCTTACTACTTATTATTATTGATTACGTCTACTCTGATTTGATCTCCTATATTTATTTTAGAGGCTTTGCTGAGACTGGACCTGGGAAGCATGAAGGTTTAATGTGGTCTTCAGGCGAGCAGGAGCCCAGCTCAGCTTCAGGGAACAATCCTCTCACATCTTAAAGAAAACAAGCCCACCTACGTCAGACGCCACCTCAGACCCACGGCCAAAGTGCTGAGGCAACGTAAGTCAGGGTCGCCGTCTGCTCTGGAATCATTCCCATCAGCAGCAGCGCAGAGGAAAACAGTATTTATGTAAGACCATCATTCACAATGTGCTGTTTGTACCAGAAGCTGCAGCCAATTAGGAACCTGAGTCCTCGCTGCCGGATGGCCGCAGGTCCAAAGTGCGACTGAAATAAAAGACCAGTCAAGGTTCCTGTTGCTCAGCAGTATTTTACATCAACCACAAAATGATCCAGACATCATTATTCCTCCAATCATCTGACAGGAGGCGGATCCATAGGTAAGGTCCGACTGCTCCATGCATCTCTTTGATCGATGTACCCGTGTGACAAATCGGAAATGAACTCAGCTATGGATTGATGGAATCGGGAAAACCCAATGACCATGGCTGAGGCTAGAAACTTAATTCGCAATCAGCTCTGCAGTTGGAAACGCATCAATCACTCATAAATAAACGCAGGAAAAGGAGGGGCCTCACAAACCAATCCTTAAATCCACCGAGAGCCAGAAGCAGCACATCAGCAGACGGTAAGGTTTTCTGCTGCACAAGGCCAATGAGGGCCTTCCTCGGCAGCAGCCTTCTGGAGGAAGATTTACCCACAGCCTCCAGCAGCTATTAAATTAGACAGAAGTCCTGATGACCGGAAAACATCCAGACGAAGGGGAGGAGTCAGGATTGGATTTTTATTTCTACCTTTTTAAAATTACAGAGCTTTTCTAGACGCTTTTACGAGTTACTGTTAGACTATGTGGGAGATTATGAAACTAGGTGAAGGGTGGAACGACATAACTCTTCCCGCTTCACCTTTAAGACTCACCTGAACATCGTCTCAGCTTCGCTGTTTCCAAACCAGACTTTGAGATGAGGGCTGAAGTTTTCTCCATTGATCTCCAGCATGGCAACGTGGCCTCCTCCATTCACCTGCAACCAACGCAATCATGCATCATCAAGCTGCACTAGCCTGATGAGTCATGCGTAGCTTTTGGCTGGCAGTTTTTCATGGTGACCTCCATTTATGGACACGTTTCTCTGAAACTCACCTCCAATTCTGTGATAACAGGGAAAGGAGTAACTGGAGTCTGGATGTATCTCACACCTTGATTGAAGGTAAACTCTACCGCCTCCACTCCAATGATGGTCCAACAGGATCCGTCATTTAGCACCACCCGGCTAGGGTCTCTGCCACCGGATGGGGCCTGGAGGACAGGACAGGAAAGACAAACACAAAAAGAGGAATGAAAGAGGACGTGGCTATCACGCTGACAGAAAGATTAAATTACTGAGGAAACTGAAAGGGGCCATGATTACGGGCTACCATCCACCAGAGTCCAGAATCTTGATGTCGGTTGACAGGGACATTATACAAAAGACTGGTTCTGGCCCAGAGGGTTTTATCGTCTCTGATCTTGTGTCTGATATTCATGAACAGGATCTAAAGTCTCAGAATTTCTGCACTGTGCAGATGATGCGGTGCTGTTGTCGTAGGTTCTGTTCAAGGTTTCTGGCTGTTAAAAGGAAGTTGCTACTTGCCTCCATCGCCAACATGCTTACTCTTGTGAGACAGGTTGGGTTGTAACTTTCCCTGCAGGTCTTTCTCTGCTATACCTGTTAAGTGCCTTGAGATAACTTTCTGTTACGATCTGGCGCTATAGAAATAAAAATAATTGAATTGAACATCTGGTAAGGATCCTCCTGTGGCTTCTGCTCGATGGTCTCTGGACAACTGGGCGGGGAACCCAGAGATGACCCAAAACTCAGGAAGTAGGAAATGTTTGTGTGGAGTTAGATGTCTGATAATTCTGTTGGTGCCATGACCCTTTCAGGATTGGTCAATGGCCTTGAAACATGAACAGGAACGCTATGTAGAAATGTAAGGGGGACTCTTGTATTAATTCAACTAGGGTGAGATTCTTTTCAGTTTTTGTTCTCTCATTTGGTCTTCAACTTGTTTCTTTGTGAGCTGCCTAGTAGGGGGCCCTGGGTCACTGAATTCTGCTCATGTATGTCTATAATAACCCTGCATACAGACTAATCTCTCGTAATCTTTGTCCAGATTATACTATCAGTCCCATGTGCTGAAATGAAGGATTGGAAGGAGAGGCCAGGAGGGGAGGGTAGTCTTACCTGGTACTGTATGATGGCGTCATTGGCTAAGCACAGGTACGCTTGTGGATTGTCTCTGAACTGGAAGGCACACTTGTGGAGCTGGGAAACCGGCTCGTCCACGTCTAAGATGGCGTGCTGCTTGTTGACCTTACGGATCACCTGACACCAAACAAGGTAAAAGAAAACCTTCAGAAACCCCAGGAAGGTTTTGGGATCGTAAGACTTAAATGAAGACCTACTGACCCTCCGATCAGAGGACCAGATCAGCCGGCATGTAGCCGGAATGCTGAATGAACGTCATGGGACTTCATTGTTTACAAATTGCCGCTGGACTTTGATGTAAAACGTGATGCTAGGAACTGCTGCGTTACGTCACGCCACTGGCATTAGGACTGCTTCCACGCCAGCTGCCATACTGGAGCGGCAAGATGACATCATCAGTTTGTTGTTGTGTAAGCACAATGGGCATAGAGACGCATCAACGTTGTTTTGCTACTGCGGGACATGATGTAAAATGGACTCCGGAGCTGCCGGCATCAATCTGAGGAGGCCGTGGTGGGTTCAGTTCTCCGTATAGGAGGAGGAGGCGGGGCTTAAACACTCCTGGTGTCTGCAGGCCTTCAGTCCTGAACAGCAACACACATTAAGTTTACCTCAGACTGAAAATCCTGGCGCTTCTATTCGAAGGTTTCCAGCCACCAATAAAGCAGAACTACAACCACAGAACCAGCTGGATGTCAGCAGAACCGTCCCCTGAGCCTCAACTGGAGTGGCTGGAGGTATACACCTTCACCTTCCACACCCGGACACCCTGATGCTACGGCAGCACTTTGGGAGAAAGGGTGAACTCAGCGAGCCGAGGGGCTTGTGGTCCATAGAGGACGACTATACCTGGACTCTGTGGTAGAAACAGCCAGATCAGCCATCGTGGTACCACGTTGTGTTTTTTTTAAAACCCGACTGAAGGGCAGACAAAATCTCATGAGTGGAGAAAAACTATTTTTGGACTCTAACAGGACAGACAAGCTGGACAAAGACCTGCAGCTGTTTGAAACTGCCGAGTCATCCATTTCAGCACAGGAAGGACAGAAATAGATTAAAGCAATGTAAAAAGATTTTAGAAAGATAGATAGATAAATAGATAGATAGATACATAGATAGATCCGGATTCGCCTCCTACACTGGACCTGAGTGCATTTAAGATGGACTGAGGTGGAGCAACTGAAATCATCCATCAGAAAATAAATCTGGAAACATTCCACAATGAAATGTTGTCTTTGTGCTGTTTTTTAAAATAAAATATTGTGTTTCAGTGTCTGACAAAGTTAAGCATCCCAACTTTTTTGGAAACGGACTGTTCAAAAGGCGATTTCTCTTTGTGAGTCAACATGGTTGGGGGGACTGGTGCCAACGGGACAGCCAGAAAGTACCAGAGCTGCACACACAGTGATGGTATCTGTGTGTGTGTGTGTGTTACCATAGCTGGCAGAGCGACCCCGGTGTCAGTACACACTAATTGGACCACACAGCCGTAACAGATGAAGCCTTCGTTCAGCATCTGGTCATCCACTGGGGGGAGAACAGAGGCTTGATGGTGAGGGTTTGGTAGTGGGAGGGGGGGGGTGGTGGTAAATAAAGGTAAATGAACAAGCACACACAGCTTCAAGAACCTTTTAAAAAGGGATCTGGGTCCAGATGATCCAGTACCGTGGACCTTTATCCAAATCAATTCAGATAATTTAGAGTATCGTAGTTCTGCTACAGCTGGAGAGACACGACATAGAAAGAGCTCCACGATAGAGATCACATCTGGGGCAGAGGTCCTTTACCGATGGTGATGGTGAAGGCCGTCCAATGTCGGGCGCTGGCGATGAAGACTCCTCTGTCCACCGACAGGTAACGAGTGCTGACCGTCTGAGCGCGCAAACGGTTGAACAGTGCCACTCTGGAGCACGAGGAGATACACACTGAAAACACACGGAGATAATAACACACGTTAAAGTTCTGACAAACTGATGGATGTTTCTAAAAGTAAACCCAATGGCACGTAAACGTAGGGGTGACATACAGTCTGCGTTTTTCATGGACTGTCTCTTCTGAGATGGTTTGGAGATGACCTTTATCATCCGGCTCTGAAATGAGCCCACTTCCTGTTTGTTACCCAGGAGGAGTCTGAGCAGCAGGCAGAAGTGTTTCCTCTTGTCCTGGTTGGAGATGAACAGGGACTTGGCGCAAGCAAACATCTGTTAGAGACACAGCGGCATGGAACATGTAATCCATGTCCCGAACCTTTGACAGTCAGACAGATTTCCGGCTATACCTCAATGTGACTACAGGTGAGCCACAAGGCTCCCCTCTCGGTCCTCTCTTATTTGCTATATGCAGATAAATCTTATCTGCTGCGCTAAATTCGTATCTCTGTGTCTGATATTTTCGAGATCAGGTTCACCACAGATTATTTAGATTAGTGCTCCTATCTGAACCAAGTAGGTTGGGGCTTGGGGTTAAAGTGTCCAGGAACCTTCAGGAGGAACCGGACATGGACACATCTCGACTAAAACCTTTATTCATAGGTTCCCTCATCATCCATAACTGACATCATTCATGAAGACCAAACCTCGCGTCACACATCACACACCATCTGACCACAGGAACTACTTCACTGTTCTGAGAACACTTGTTTCAGTGTTCCCATGTGAGTGAAGTAGGTGAACTCTGGTTGGTTGAACATGAGTCAATGCCCACGCCAGCATAAAGGGTGGTTTTGAGGTTTTGAGTTTTCAGCGAACTGTCTGCTGGGTGACCTGGTCTGGAAAAGAAATGGCTCATCTCATCTCCATCGGCCCTCGAAACCAAGTCTCAAACTTTGTCAGCTCAACAATTATAAGTCTAAAGTCTCTCGCGGGATCCGATCCAATCATCATACTCAGTTCGCTCACCCTGGAGTTGGGCTGCTGATCGAAGGTTAGTTTGAAGGTGTCCGTCTGGGCCGGACTCGGGCTGTCCAGAGACATGTAACCACAAACCCGATACACTGAGTCTCCATAGCCCGCCTCTAGTGGAAGACAAAAGCAGGGGGTATGAAGATGCAGAGAGACAAGGGAGTAGCGCTGGTGTCGGAGGCGGGTGCTTGTTCACCTTGCAGGTGATCCTGCATGACTTTCCATCCCTGGCCGTTGATGTAAACACAAGGAGGAGGGCAGAAGAATCTGGAACAGCGGCAACAGAAGGATTCAGTCCCTCTTCTGTATACGACTAACTACTATTACTATTAATAGCAGTTACTACCATTACTGCTAGTACTACCAGTATTATTATTACTGATACTGCTATTACAAGTAGTACAGGCACCCCTCGGGGAAACCGCTTTACCCAGTACTGACAGTATTACTATGGTTACAGACGCCTGAAGTCTCTTTGGCTGTTGGTCCTCCTACCGTTTCTCGTTGCCGTAGGACTTCTGAGCAACCTTAGCGTGCAGGATGGTGACGCTCTGGTCGGCGTGAACCTCCCCTCCGGGTTGTCTTGTTGATCTCAGATTGTCCGTAAACCCTTGGTCGAGTCTCCTGATTGGACAACAATGCTGTCATTCACAAACTGCCAGTTCCACGGGAGTGAATGATGTCAGTGATGCATTCACTGACTCTCATGTAAAATGGAACTAACGATGCATTAAAGGATGATCTTACTGACTGCGGTACATTCCATCTTACAGTTGAGTTTGCAGACGGTATGGTCAAAGTTAGGTGTCATTTACTGTCATTCATGCTAGCACTACTCAGCTAATGAGTGTCCGCTATATGAAACACAGATAGCGATTAGCATTTCACCTGTTCACAACTGTCACACAATGCTTCCTCCTGCGCACTAGGGGGAGCCGTGGCACGACTCCTACCGACATGAGAATCCCGTGAGGGTGGGGCTCACTTACAGACCCTTTGAACGTCCTACGGCCAGAACCGCCACTAGATCAGAGCATGGAGTCTTTGTGGAGGTGAAATGACTTTCCTCTTCACCCATCCCCGTCCACTAGGTGAGAAATACCTGAGCATCTGAGCTGCTGACACACTGACCTTTGACCTTTGAAGAGATCTAATTTAGGTGACTGCTGGCCCCTTGGTGAAGCCTCACATGCAGCCAGCGGAGTGTGAGCTGTGGAGAGGAGTACTGGGTCACTGGGATCATGAACAGAACTTCCAGTATCCAGCTCAGACTCCTCCCACTCCCATGGGCCGACTGCGGAGGACACGAATACTGTACCTCCTTTAATATGGAACCAGAATCACGACTCCAGCTGGACCACTGCAGCTATACAAGACCAAGCATGAAACCCTCTGGATCCACACCACCCAGTACATCTCAGCAGAGACGGGACGTTCTTATAGTCATTCCCAGTAAGAATCGGGAGGAACTCACCTGTCAAAGGTGCCACCTGCGCATATTCTATGAATCGTATTCATAGCAATTATAGAAATCCTAGAAATCACCAGTTGGACGTTTGGAAAATGACAGAGGATCTGGTTAGTAGCAACTAGAATCTAACTAACTAATGTTTAACTGGGATCAATCTAATCCGTCAATCAGCTCATTGTGTGTCCTGTCACAGAGCTTCACTCTGTGCTCCTCTGACTTGGACAAATCCAGCCAATCACAGAACCTGGAGAAAGTAAACCTGATCCTAATCTTAATATTGGTTCTCCTCCGTCTGGTCAGAGCATTAGCGATGTGCAGGTGTGGAGAACAGCGATCAGTGCTACACACTCAACCGAACACGTCTGTTTAATAACCAAAAACAGATAAAGCTAAATCAGCTCCTCTTTCGACCACACCCCATTTTAACACCTGCACTGCCATTGGTTCAAAGATGGACGCAGCCTCATTAGACTGTTGAACATCATGGACAAACAAAGAGTAAGCGAAAGGACTCCGGCTGTCTCAAAGACGTGCATCACGACGGTATCTGGATCAATATCAGTATCAGTACTGTTTCAGAATGTTGTATGTATCAATATCTTTATCAGTATCATATGTGTCAGTATTAAAATCCATATCTTATCAATATCTCTATCAGTACCTGAATATCAACGTGTGACGCCGGTGATGTCGCTGGGACTCGTGCGTCAAGACGCGCGCAGTGCGCCCCCTCACCTCCGACCCGCACTGCCGGGAGAAACGGTGCTGTTGGGGGTTTTTTTAAGACGGGGGGTGGGGTCACGTCTGCCCCCTGACATCTTCATACACGCACTCGCTCCTCCACCCGTTCATTCCACCGGGCTCACACCGACGACGCATTTTCACGTCTGTGCGCTCGTTCCTGCAGCTGCAGATCTGAACCAATAACGTTTGGGATAAACCTCCACCTACCGGGACCGGTTCCTCTCAGAGGCTGAGCTGCGTTCTTACCTGTCCCAGCCGACGGACCTCGGTGCGTCCTGTCCAGCCAGGAGCGTCCCCAGGTGAGTCAGCGGGCCGAGCGGGTCCAGGTTCAGAGGAGAGGGGTCGAACAGAGCCGTGTCTGCCGGGGGGTAACCCGGCTGGGTCGACGTTTCTGCCAGGGCAAGATAAAGATTCACAAAGACCCTGACCCAGAGTGTCAGATCAGATCCTCATCAGAGACCAAACAGATGCGAAACGTCAGTTTCTCTTTTTAAACATACTACGTCATATTTCCTCCTTTAATCTGATTTTCTCAGATAAAATACATTTCTTTTAATTGCAGAGTTTCGGTTGATCAAAACCAGAACCTGCAGTTCCATTATAGACCCAGGTGGCCAGTAGGTCGACCTGGACCAGAGTTTTAATCCTATACCTGTACTTAGTTTAATAAGTTTAGTTACTAAATTAATAAATGCCTTCACAGAGGTGAACTAACCTAAGAAATATGAGTGGAATAATTATAATTTAAGTCATTCCAACACTTATTTATGCTTATTAATAGCTTGTTAAATATAAAATATGTGATATATTAGTAAATTGTTACATATTGGTCAAGTCACACTGAAACCAGTTCAGTGTTAGACTGGTAGGATCCCAGTAGTGCAATTATCTTTAACTATCCCAGATCCAAATCAGACCCTGGTGCGTTCTGGATCCGATGGGGATGTCATCAGGAAATTTTTGTCCAATCATTATAGACAGTATCCACAAAGTTAGGGGATCAAATCTAATCGTTCCAAAAAAGTACGGAATCCTTAAGAAACATTCTGGATCCAGATGGTGATCCGGGTCACCTTTGGGATCTGATGGTTCTGTGTGTGAAGGCTGGATAATCTGACACCAGGTTAGAGGTAAAGAGATATCGATGACAGAAATTAAAACATTTAGAAATAAAAACAATGAGCTTTCCATTAAAATCAGTTCTTCATTCAGAAAGTCCAGCAGAGGGCGTCACGGGGGAATTTAGGAAATGCTTTTACTCAAAAAAATCTCCTCGACGCTTCCTAGAAGGTCACCGCCCACTGCTGACACGTACAATCCTGATTGGAGGACAAATGATTGAAATGAAAAAAAGATTGAAGCTCATTACTTACCTTAATATGGTGCCAAATACAACATTTTATTAATCAACTACTGATCCAAGAGTATTTGAATCTGTGAGTGTGTTTGATTCACTATGATGTCACATTAAAATACAGTTGTGATTGGTTGTTTCTGGTGGACTGTATCAGATTATTCATGGCTGATGTTTGTGTAAATCAGAGAGACTTTAAAGAATACAGTCTGTTAAGAATAACCCAATTTTTATTAAATGTGTCAGTAATCTGATTACATTTTTCAGCGTGCTTTATATATTGCGTATATTTTTTCTTTGGATTGTAATTACATTACTCTGTTCTGTGTATTCTGCTGCCCTGCTTTATATTTTATTGGAAAATAGTGTTGTTTTTTTAGAACTTTTATTTTGATCTTGATCCAATCTGATTGGTTGAACACATGAACCGACGCACCACCATCATTCCACAATTTAGCTGCAGCTTTAGCCTTAAAACACGGAACAAGATGGTTTGTCTGTCTGTTGGCGGTTGTATGGAGATAATGTCGCTATAGCAACCACCGGCCACTTATACATCACTTCAGCAATCCTATTGGTGGGGAGAATGCAAACCAAAAAAAGTTGAAGGCTTTCGGTTCTTGGAGGAACCCTTGCTGAGACCCAGAACGGCTTTTGTGGGTCTTCAGACGGGATGAAGCAACCTTTCAGTTCTTCACAAAGGATGTGGGAATGTGGCTGAAGTGTCTCTGTGTGAAACTGGCTCCAGGTCAGTCCAGGAAACAGGAAGCGGGTCAGTAAAACAGTCAGGAGAGCGCTAACAGTAGCAGAGTCTACATCTGGTTCCAATCTGATGCTGCTCAGCGACGCAGAATGTTTCCCTCAGTGCTTCTCCAGCTGCCCCTCAGAACCACCGACAGTACCGACCGCAGGCTGTCGGCCCACCTCCTCCGCACATCGTCTGTTCCTCCTCCCCTCTGTCGCCATGTGGTCTCCATCTTTGTCTGAGCTGATGTCTCCTCAATGTGAATCTGACATGCCCATCAAGCCTGCTGAATCTTTACTCTCTTTACTCTCTGTCGTCCATTGGCTGATCAATAACGCGATATTGACAAGATAATGAAATCCCCTCCGACTCACCTTTCCCGCTGTGTCCAATGTCTATGTCGTCCATGATGTCCTGTTCCGATGTTAGGAGGGGCTCATCGCTGCTTCTCGATGCTTCTGTTGACAACCAAAGAGTAAAGCATCTTTAGCAGGTCTCAGACCAGCTTCAGTTCATCAGTCCTTCACACCAGCCTCTGGTCTCAGGTCAGATCTGGTCCTGCTGACTGTCCAACATCTGTCCTCCAATCACCAGACATGAGATCACTGATATGTAGCAGACGTCCAGTCTGTTGTTGTTGCCATCTCTCCTCTCTAGTTTTACCTGTAGGTGCTGGATGATGATGATGATGATGATGATGATGATGACGACGATGACAGCAATCAGAACGTTTGCATGGAAAAACACCTCTGACCTGTTGTCATTCCGAACCAGAATCAGAGCTGGACCTGATCCAGGACCAAATATTAAAGAGACTCTGAACTGACCTGAGTTAGGTAGAAAGTGCAGTGAGGCCATCATAGCCATAGCGTCTCTGTGTAAACGTCTCAAACTGGAGACAAACCGGATTTGACAAAACCAGTTTACGATAAAGATGATAAAGATCTGCTGACCTGAGAGCAATTTGTCTGGAAGGTCCGTGTCTAAAACCTTCTTCTCATTCACCGGTCGGACCAGCAGACACCACAGCCTCCAACCAGTCTGCTAACTGGCTGCACTGGAAACACGTTCACGTGTGTGTGTTGATGTGTGTGTGTGTGTGTGTGTGCTCCATCATGGATCTGTTATCTGACCACACGTCAGTTTAGGTGTGTGTGTTGATGTGTGTGTGTGCGTGTGTGTGTGCTCCATCATGGATCTGTTATCTGACCACACGTCAGTTTAGGTGTGTGTGTGTGTGTGTGTACCAAGATAATCACCTGCTGCTGCTTTCTCACACACACCTTCCTCACAAGTAAATACTGTGCGCACACACACACACACACACACACACACACACACACACACAAAAGGTACATTTTATATACATAAGTTGTTGTTGAAGATATCGTTAGAATTTTTACCAGCATTAGTCACAAAAGACAACCAGTAATCGACTTTGACTGAACTTCCTTAGCATTATGCTACTTAAAAAAGCTTGTCAGTGTGTGTGAAACCTGGGGATGGAACCAATAGTACATGAACGGTGTATTATTTTACAAGAAGTACTACAGGGATCAGTCAGCGTGGTAGTGGCAACAACGCAACATACAAACCAGGCGTTAATGGTGCTGCTTCTTCTTCTCTGAATAAGGTGGACTCGAGGCTACAATGGCGTGTTGCTGCCCTCTACTGGTTGTCACTAACGATCCTTTACTGACGTGATCTTCATCAGGTTCTTCATGTTGGTCCTGTTATCAGGTCCAATAATAGAAAATGTTCTTCCAGCTGATCCCAGATCTGTGACAGTTTTCTCCCCTGAAGTAACGACACCTTTACCGGCTGGTTTTAGTGAAGGTGCTGCACAGAGAACGAAGTACTGACGGACACCAGTACTGGACTGGAGCAGCACTGACACTGGGCTGAGGTTCCTGGAGGTGAACTGGGCTCATCTTCGTCCTGGGGCTGCTGAACGCATCTGAAGCCGAGCCGAGTCTGTGTTTTCTATCAGCAGCAGAGAGAAATATGACAAACAATAAAGACGTCATGGTGACCGGCTGAGAGCGACGACGAAGGTGTGCCGAGGAAGACGTGAGTTTATACAGCTGGAAACGCAGAGAGATCGACAGAGGAGTATCGCCTCCTCTCACCTCCTCATCTCAGCAGGAAGTGGTTCATTCATCCATCACGTTCAGAAACGGTTCCTCGGACGCTCAAACATATTGCTGGTCCTGATGACTCCACAAGCATTAGTGTTCCTGAGTTCAGAGTGAAAACATCACATCTCACCCTTACCCTGACCCTAAGTGCTCATTCAGGGAAATACGAGCTGTAACTCTTCAGCAGCTAATAAGAAAGCCCTGGTTCACGGCCTGCGCACGCACCAGCCGCCAGTCAACGAACCATGGAGTCTGAGCTGAATGATCGTCTGTGGGTAATTATAGAACACATGATGCTGTGTGGAAGCAAGACGCCACTGGAGGAGGTGGGGGGGGGGGGGGGGGGGCAGGAACAGGAACACGTTGTTGAAGGTTGAGGTGGGAGGGCTGGCTGGCTACTGGAAGATAGACTGTGGAGTCTTTGTACAACACACACACACACACACACACACACACCAAATGATAAAGGACATTTGAAAGATAAGATGACATCACAGCTGGCCAAAGATCATTTATATTCACTGGCAATGCATCATGGGAAGATTCTTCTGAAGGTCTGATCCAACCCTGGCAGGCTTCGGGAGAAAAGCACCACGCCCGGCCTGCGTGGCGTCCAGCATTGAGGGATTCTATCGGTGAATGCATTCGGTGTGAAAGAAAGGAAAGGATTCACAGTTTGCTGAAGTAAACAAGTAAAAAGTAAGAGACACGAACATCAGTCAGTCTGAGTCGGAGCGTGCTTTCCGCCGCCACGTCTGATGTGCCATGAACGCATCAGCAGCAGCGAATGCATTTGTTTCCACTGAGTTCATGGCGTTTCATCTCTCGCCACGTCTCTAGACGACGGAGAACCAGCAGGGTGTCTCGGTGCAGGACGATGCCCGTTCCATGACGGACCCTCTCTGGTGGCCCGAGGTCGAGACCTGGTTTGATTCGTTGGCATCCTGAGCATAAGACGCCTCCCATCATTAGCGCTGCTGTGTTTGCAGCCTCGATCAGGACCAGACGTTCACGCTGTCCAGATGTTTGCTGCCCAGAGTTTTATGATGAGGAAGGACTGGAATGTCCCTCCATCATATCATCACCTCACAAACACTCAGCAGGAATCTACTGCTCTCTGACGACTCGCCTCTCTGATCGGCGCTACGTGACCACACAGTTACGCTCCGTGTTTTCTGCCGACGCTAAAATCTGCTCGGACCCCAGAGACGGATTTAAACTTTGTTGGGCTGATCATCTGATCGGCTTCTGGCTGGTTGAATTTATGGCGCACTGACACTCAAGCTGTTAAACAGAACATCTGGAAAGTGTCGCCAATCTTCAGTGCATCGTGACAAAGCGGCAAGCTGAGCTCCAGTTCTCTCTGCTATCTGGACCAGCCAGCAGGCCACGCCCCCTCGCCACCTGTGAGTTGATGGAAGGTGAACGTCCTGACGGACGACAGCCGAGGAAGCTGTTTGTGGTTGTTACGGGAACGGACGTGGGCGTGTCCAGCAGCAGTTGAAGCACGAACTCCTCCCTCAGCAACAAAACATTAATATTATTAAATAATAATAATCTCAATAAGTGATTGTAGGGCAGTTTCTCCTTGCCTCCCCTCCGTCTCACCCACTATCTCTCCCCCTTTCATAGTCTGATCCGGTTCCAGTGAGGTTCAGCTTTGAGCAACTCGTCTGCTAGATCGCTATCATCAGGATGAAGATGAGACGCCCCAGAGGACTGTGTGCCTTCTTCCTGTTGACACTGGCCGTCGTCGCCAGCGGCAGGCCGAAAGCGGGTCAGTCACGCCTCCTCCTCTCTGATAGGCTGAGAGAATCAGCTGAACACAGAAATATGAAGAGCTTTTTTTCCCCCTTCCTTTTGAATCCCTTTCGGCAAACGTTTCAAAAATGATTAACGGCGCTTTCTTTTGGTGCTGAAACGATTAAAAATCACTTTCATTCCACAGCCATGATGTAAAGTATATTTGTTGTTTATGGAATAAAAGCATTAGTGAGGTGAAAACCGGCCTCTTTTTTTCTGAGGCCCAGATGATGTTTCAACATGGAGATGAGACCTTAAAGACAAAAACAGCCGCTGAGAGTTCAGGAGGAAGAGGAGGTGAAAGTTAAGGCTGAGGATGGTGGCTGATTTATGGAGGCAGAAAACCACCGGGTAGAAGTACCAGCGGGATTATAGGAGTTATACTTCATCACTCTTCATCACCACGCCAGCTCATTGGGCACAAATATAAATGTTAGTTTCCTAAAACCGCTGTTCACATTTCTAACCAGCGGCTGGTCAAGGATGAATCTGTGAATTAACGCATGATGAAGAGTTCATGCTGCTCTAGTCTAGAGGCCCGTTTCAGCCAGGAAAAGTTTCACATTGTGAAATATTTCCTGTCATTTCAGTACAAAATAAAATGTTAAATATGAGTTAGAAGGCGTAACGAGGTTACCAGATAAGCGAGGAACCAGAATCAGACGTTGGATTCTGAGAACTAAACAAGTCACGTATTTAAGAATAAATGTACGATAAACTCCGATATATCAATAAGTGAATATTTATTTTGTAGGTTGTGTCCTCCTCTCAGTTCTCTCCTCTTTTAGAAACAAACAAAAGCCAGTTTCAGGGTCCTAGATGAAGCTGTCCCCCCCCCCCCCCGTCTCCCCCACAGGTCCAGAACAGAAATGTAAGTCCGGTCCGGTGGATCTGGTCTTCCTCATCGACGGCTCCCGCAGCGTCAGACCACACGAGTTCGAGACCATGAGGAAGTTCATGATCGACATCGTGAACACTTTGGACATCGGGCTGAACGCCACCAGAGTGGGCGTGGTCCAGTACTCCAGCCAGGTGCTGTAGGGACGGTCATTAATATTCAGATCATGTTGCTAAACTTCAAGTAGGCCTAGCAGTGTCATAATCTCAAAGGCCAAACGTTTCTTATGCTGCGTTCACGCTCAATGCAAAGATGATTGTTCTTTTTGTACATGATTGCATGCAAAGAACCTGCAAAGGACCACCAGAGCTAAAAACCAGGAAGGATTCTGTGCTGAATGCTTATATTAGCTAATGTTGATGAGACCTTTGATGGTTTGAGGAAGCGCTTCTTCTTTCGAGTTCTTTTGGGTTCCTGTTTCAGTGTCCTGGTTTGTCCTCCGGTCTTCAGGTCCGCAGCGAATTCTCCCTGAGGACCCACGCCAAGCTGGACACCATGGTGAACGGCATCAACCAGATCATTCCCCTCGCTCAGGGCACCATGACTGGACTCGCCATCAGATACGTGATGAACGTGGCGTTTACCGCAGAGGAGGGGGACAGACCGAAGGTAAGGAGGACCGGCTTGCCTGGAGTCTTCTTCAGATGCCCTTCATGAAACGTCTTTGATTAAACATGGAGGTAATCCACGCGTGTATTCAGTGGCGCCAGCATGAATTGCCAGTCGTTAGCATCCAGCTAGCATGGCGCTTCCCCTACCGGACTTGCCGCAGGTGAGCGCAGGTGTAGGGCGGAGTCTGGTTGCTCCTGGCTCCCTCGGTTCAGAATATTATTTAACATTTACACAGATGATTCCTAACATTTTCGACTGAACACTTCTTCTCCAAGTCTCTCTGAATTTGACCCCGCCCCGTTGTCCTCCCTACCTGACGTATGTTCTGGTCCCTCAGGTCCCCAACGTGGCTGTGATCGTTACAGACGGACGCCCTCAGGACCGCGTGGCGGAGGGGGCAGCCGAGGCCAGAGAGAAAGGCATCGAGATCTTTGCTGTGGGTGTGGCCAGGGCCGATATGACGTCGCTCAGGGCCATGGCCTCTTCGCCCTTTGAAGACCACGTCTTTCTGGTGGAGTCCTTCGATCTCATTCACCAGTTTGGACTTCAGTTCCAGGACAAGCTCTGTGGTTAGACTGCTAGACAGGAAATAACCTCACTGTCTGTGAAAATCTAACAGTTGGTATTTTCATCATCAGATTTGCCAAAAGAGTCTTTCAGTCACAGCGGGGTCTTAAAAGGTGGTGAGGTGCCCATTAAAGGGGCTGTTAGGAGAAGTATGTCCTCCACAGCGAAGATCAAGTAACATTTGGTTTGTGGCTGACTTTGACTCCGTTTGGCTCAGCTATAAAATGATGTTTGTCATCATGTTTAAACCTCACTCTCCCCAGAAGTCATTAAATACAGATAAAAGCTCCTAAAATATCTGACCTTGAGTCACTCCTCCTGGGTTTCACCTCCCCGTTTAGTGGAATGACCGTCTGAAAAGGGGACAGAACGCTTCAGAACTTTGAACGGAGGACGAGTCCAGATACGGCCGGGCCTCTGCTGGCTTCATCTGGACCGACATGAGGTCCATCTGTAATTAAAACACTGAATATGTTGGTCTGAACCTCCAAGAATCTAAAACAGTTTCCTTTAATTCCTGAAGAGCTAAATGCTTCCCAGCATGTCCATGGACTGGAAATTATTCCTGGTTTAGGGGGAGATGGGAAATAAATATGAAACGGTCAACATGTTATTAAAATACATAAAACACTTTAGGCTTTTATCAAATTAGACCAAATCAAAAGGAACTCCGGACTGGATTCTGATGCTGATCTCCTGCTGCAGGTGTGGATCTCTGCCTGGAGTCGGAACATGGCTGTGAACACATTTGTGAAAGTTCCCCCGGCTCCTACCACTGCCTCTGTCTGCCCGGATTCACGCTGAACGGCGACGGGAAAACCTGCGCAGGTAACCAAACGCATAACAAAACCACACTTGTGTCACACGGTCCCGTCTGAGAGCAGCCGTGTCCAGATTCAGGGATCGGGTGACATCCCTCAGGTGTGACAGATCCTGGAGGGGTGGTGGGGGGGGGGGGGGGGGGGGTAAAAGGTGAATTGATTTCCGAATCCAAAGCTGAAGCGATGAATCTGTGTTTCAGCCATTGATCTGTGCTCTGAGGGCAAACACGACTGTGAACAAACCTGCGCCGCCTCGCCTGGTTCCTTCAGGTGCGACTGCAACAAAGGATTCGAACTGAACGACGACAAGAAGTCCTGCTCAAGTTAGTGCCACACAAAGTGTGATAAAACAGGGATTGTAACAAATAATAATACTGGTTTGGGGGGGGGGGGGGGGGGTCAGAGCCCTGCTGGGACAGACGTGATCCGTGATGTCACTGCTGATGGTGTGCTGCTCGTTTCCCCTCAGTGATCGACTACTGTTCATTTGGGAACCACAGCTGCGACCACGTGTGTGTGAGCGTGCTGAATGGCTACCACTGCCGCTGCAACGAGGGATACCAGCTGATGGGTGATGGAAAGACCTGCCAGGGTAAGTCGACCACGATGTCTGCGGCCTCCATGTTTCAGTGAGACGGATGGCGCTGTCAGGTACGCCCCTTGGGCCTTTCGCGTGGCCCTGCGATCAACTGGCGACCGTCCAGGGTGAAGCCTGCCTTGCTAACTCTAACCAATTTCAGCTTGGGTTTCTTCCAAGGCAGTCGTCACAGGTTGAGCTACAGGCTACATGTTTGTGGCTGTTGCTATAGAAACACCTCATCTGTTCATGAGCGGACAAACGGGTTGGACGGGTGTGTTCAAGGGTGTGGCAGATGAATCTAACATAAATAAAATGTAATTTATTTGAATTAAAACAAAACAATATTAGAGTCAAAGTCAGCGATCTGCTAGAAATGTCTCTCTGCACAAAAAGCTCATTTTCTCAGGTTTTTGTTGAAAACCGATGATTCTGCCTCTTCAATGGCCAATAACCGGTCGGAACACATTTTGTTATCCTGATGAAAGAAGATCCTTTACTCGTTCAATTTGGTAGGTTCGGTGTTTACATGTGACGAGTCAGTCACTGTGATAATGACAACAACATTGCAGACAGATGGTGGCTCTATTTCTTCTTCTGTTGACAAGGCAGACTACATGCTACGGTGGCGCAGTGCTGCCCTCTACTGGTTGTCTATTGAGCTGATCTTCACCAATGTGTTCTTGTTATTCCAGTTATCAGATTAAAGAGACACTAACTTGTATGCATCTCATTCAGCCATCGACCTTTGTGCCGAGGGGAAACACGACTGTGAACAAACCTGTATCGGAGCTCCTGGCGTCTTCAGCTGCGACTGCAGCAAAGGATTCAGACTGAACAAAGACAAGAAGACCTGCTCACGTTAGTCAGACACTAACACACATCCACTGCTCTACACACACACACACACACACACATTCACTGGCAATGAAATCCTTATGCATTTGCAAGATTGAACAAGTAGTTTGAGCATGTTTTAATTCAATATTTACTTCACATGGGTATAAATCAGGACTTTTGCTTGGCCTCAGAGATGTCCGTCATGGTGTGTCATTGCTTCGTCGTCTTCTTCCTTGCTTAGCCATCGACCTTTGTGCCGAGGGGAAACACGACTGTGAGCAAATCTGTATCGGAGCTCCTGGCGTCTTCAGCTGCGACTGCAACAAAGGATTCAGACTGAACTACGACAAGAGGACCTGCACCAGTTAGTGGACACTTCATATCCTCCTTAAATCTCTAGTCATCAAACACACATTTTATTTGTTTCTTTTGAGAAAAGGTTTCATCCATCCATCCAACAACATATAAACTTTACACAGATAGCAATCGAACCCGGAACCTTCTTGCTGTAAGGCAACAGCACTATCCACTGCACCGCCTCTGTATTATCTACTGCTGCTACTTACTCTACTTGTCCCGTGAGGGGTTGCCACAGCAAATCAACCTTCTCCACTTCACCCTGTCCTTTGCATTGTCCTCCCCAACACCAGCCACTCTCATGTCCTCTCTCACTACGTCCATGTATCTTCTCCTGGGTCGACCTCTAGCCCTGTTCCCTGGCAGGTCCATCCTCAGCATCCTTCTACCGATATAGTCCCCGTCTCTCCTCTGGACGTGTCCAAACCATCAAAGTCTGTTCTCTCTGACCTTATCTCCACAATGTCTAACCTTCACTGTCCCTCTTATTGTCTCATTTAATCCAAGGAAAACCTCAGCATCTTCATCTCTACCACTTCTAGCTCCTCCGCCTCCTGTCTTTTTTTCTTCTTCGACTTCTTAGAAAACGTCGTTTCCTGCATATTTCTGCACTTCCTGGTTCTACCACCAGGTCTCCTTATCTCCTTTCCTTTCAGAAGACACACCCAGTACTCTCCTACCCGTCTCCCTGATCACCTTAGCTGTTGTATTCAAGTCTTCTGGAAGCCTCTCTTGCCCACCCAGAGCCTGTCTCACCTCTTCAATGAAAGCCACACAAGTCTTCGTTCTGTAGCCTCCACCACTTTGTCCTCTGCCCTGCCTTAGTCCTCTTCATCTTCTTCACCACTAGAGTCATCTTACACACCTGTATTATTATATATTGTATTAATCTGTATATCATTTTTATTATTATACATTAATCTGTATATCATTTTTATTATTATACATTAATCTGTATATAATCTGTGTTGATTTGCAGACATAGATCTGTGTAACACAGTGGAACATGGTTGTGAGTTCCAGTGTGTCAGCACTCCAGGATCCTATTCTTGCGTCTGTCCGGAGGGGCAACTCCTGCAGAACGATGGCAGAAGCTGCGGCAGTAAGTCGACGGAGATCCGGTACAGCAATCCGGTCAAACCGTAGAATGTTTGAGATGAGTCTGCAGAAGGAAAAAAAGGAATGCTAAATGACTGATTGTTAAAGAAAGAAATCAACACCACAACTCTCCTCCTGTTTTCTCTGGTCACGACACAGATGGACCAACTTTATGATAAGACCAGATAAGAACCGCCGCTCCTGATGAGACGAGCACAAAGAATGCAATTCACTATTTTGCCTGTGAATCTAAAAGAATACGGAACGGGCCTTCCCGGAAGATGTCCTAAAAGATCTATGATGATGGGATTAGATTAGCCTCACAAAGGAGCACAATCTCCAGAAGTGAGTGAGAATAGGACTGGGAATAGAGTGAGGATTGTTGCCAGGAGGTGAAATAAAAGGCCAGTGTTGATGGTAAAAGCAGCTCAGTTGTGTCTGGGAGCAGCCGGCTGGGCTCTCTAAAGGGACTCTGCTCTGCTGAGGCTGAAAGCATCTGCCAGTATTTTTCACACAGCATCTCCAGATGGAGATCCGAGCAGTCTCACGTATCATCCCATCACGATTTACTGACTGCTGCGCCGACACATGACTACAAGACATCCTTTGTTCCCGTCAGAGTCACCAGAGAGGCTGAGAGCAAAATGTTCAGGAGGTCTTTCCAATTTATCTGAATATTTAGAAGCAATCGGCCACTCGTTCTGGGGGTCTAGAAATAGAGCCGGACTCTGCTAAAACGGTTCAGCAACTGACCCTAAGATCTGTGACCCGAAGAAACCACCAGGCAAAAGCTTTCAGACGTAGTTCTGTGAGGGCAACAGAGAACATCTAGTGAAAAAAACAAAACTCACAAAGGTGTGCCACAGGGATCTGTGATCGGACCATTTTACTCACGACACCTTTTAAGGGCACCGATTGAAATATATGGTACCACCAAGTTAAACCTCTCAGTGCCAAATGTTGGTAGCTGAACGAGACTTTGAATATACATATATCGAGAGAACTCGATGGGATCGCCCAGGATGGATGTTCACGTCGGGTCCCTCATGACCCCCCCCCCCCCCCTTCAGCCTGTTTTTGTCTTTCAGCTTGCAAGTCTTCGAACATCGACCTGATTCTTTTGATCGACGGCTCCAAAAGCGTCCGTTCCCAAAATTTTGAGCTGGTTAAAAAGTTTGTTAACCAGGTGAGCATGTTGCCTGTTTATTAGAAATGTTTCATCTGAACCAGTAAAATACTATACCAAAATCATCTAAGCACTGGAAAAAATAATTTAACATCTTTGGAGAATCAGAACGAAGAGACTGCAGATGTTATTAGCACTATGACCGTTTACTGTTCACAGTGAGCAGGACTCGGCGGATTCAACAACATTTAAACTGTTTTGTTTGAGGCACGGGAAGTGATTTATAAACAACAACAATCCAGCAGAGAAGCAGATGAATAACACTCACATTCTGCTCTGCTCTAGGTTGTGGACTCTCTGGACGTGTCTGTTCACGGCACCAGAGTCGGTCTGGTCCAGTATTCCAGCCGAGTCAGGACGGAGTTCCCTCTCAACATGTACCACACTGCTGACGAGATTAAAGCTGCGGTTATGAAGGTAACACACGGCGGCTGATCTTTGGCCTACCTCCATCACAGCACTCTGAACCGGTCCTCTGCTCTTGTAGATTAAGTACATGGAGAAAGGCACCATGACGGGCCTGGCCCTCAAACACATGGTGGAGAACAGCTTCTCGGAGGCCGAGGGTGCTCGTCCTGCCAACCGCAACATTCCCCGAATTGGACTGGTGTTCACAGACGGACGGTCGCAGGACGACATCACGGAGTTCGCAAAGAGGACTAAAGAAGCTGGTGAGACTCGGATGTGCAGCTCACGCTGGATCATGTCGCGCTGAGGACTTGTGACATAACTGGACCGGACTTTGACTCCATATTCATGACTTGAGACTCAAAAAGTCCGTAGCTGCCTCTTACTCAACGATGAGGAGTTCCATGTGATGATCTAGGACGAAGAACAGGAGCCAAGAACAATTAAGATTTTAAAATGTCAGTGATGGTGGGAAGAGTAAAGAGAGTCTTTTTCTCCATGACGGTCAACTTCCGTCGTGCCAGCCAAACAGTTTCAGTTTACAGCGCTGTGACATCTTCATGACCCGTTGTTGCCTGTTTCCCCGTAGATTAAGGTTCAGCGTTTCTGTGCTCAGGTATCACCATGTACGCTGTTGGCGTTGGAAAAGCCGTGGAGGATGAACTTCGTGAGATCGCATCCGATCCTGTGGAGAAACATTTCTACTACACCACCGACTTTACCGCCATTAACACCATCGCTGGGAACCTCAAACTCAATGTCTGCCCAGGTACGACTGGCTCAGACACTCAAACATGTCATCTATCAAAGGCAGAGTCATTTCTCTAGAGCCAAGAACCTGGCCAACTCCAGAGTTCTTGTCTCTCATCCAGCATAGACCTCCATCATGGTAGGCGGGTGACAACCTGGAGGTAGTTAATACGCCTAAATCTTCAGCCTTTTTAACATTTAAATTTCGTTTCATTTTCTAGAGTTTGATTTAAAAAAAAAAGAAACATTATCCTCAGTTTTTAAAAGCCTTTGTTCTCATAGGCTGAGATCATTATTTCTCTTTGGCTCTATCTGCTGGCGACTTTAGGAAACACACCAATCATTCCTCCCTGGATGTTATATCAGAGGGAACAACAGAGTACAACAAAAACCTCCGACCGAGATGTAAACATCTGGATACTGAAGATAACAGAATCTATGCATCATGCGAACCTGCATCCCATAATGTCTGCTGTTTCTCTCTGCAGAGGAGAGCCAGGGTGAGATTGAGCTGAAGGATCCGTGTGCCTGTGAGAACCTGGTGGAGTTCCAGCAGGCCACCATGAGCAGCCTGGAGCAGCTCACCCAGAAACATATCCTGCAAACAGACGTGCATTTATATTTACGACAGTCAAAGTTCAAACAGGAAACATAAGGTGTGTGGAAGGGAAAGGTCACCGGTGCCATTCACCTGGTGAATAGTGACGAGTACCAAGCAACCGAAAGGAAGGGTGTAGAGTTAAAAAATATTTGTCTCATTTTGGGATTGTCGGCTTAATAACGCTCCGCGTCTCAAAGTAAACTGCCACATGCTGCTAACTGCTATGAGTGCTGGTTCACACAGAAAACACGGCTGTAAAAGATGCAACCTGCAAGAAGAGTTGTTTTCTTTTTAATTAATGAATACAAATAATAAATAAATAAATAAAAATCCACTCACATTAAAAGTGTTTGAATAAACGAGGAAGAATAGCGTTTCTGCCGGTGCCATTATTCGTCCTTAATCAGCAGTAAACTGGCCGGGATGACGGCTCGTCTGGAGCAGCTGGAGAACCAGCTTCTGTCCAGGAAGTGATGCAAGTCAACAGGATGCTGCAAAGGAACAACAGATTGATGAGGAAGAGGAGGAGGAAGAGGAGAAAGAAATCTGTCAACCAATGGACAAAAACAAAGAAAGCTTTCGCTCATTATTACTCTTGACAATAACCTATGTAAATGAAGTACTCCCATCGAATCAGCGTTTATAAGACAAACAGCTCCATATATGAACGTTTTTTAAACCTGTATACAGACTCTTTCCATTGATGCTGTTTGTACTTGTTATTTATAGCAGCTTTTTTCCTTAGATGAGTTTCTACCACTGCCAGCAGGACGATCATTCAGTCATGACTGGTCTGCAGGACTGACCAATAGGAAAGGGAAGTTTAAAGTGCGACTTGAATTTTTAGTTTACTCCGAGAGGCAGTTCATGAACAATCCAGACCCACCAGTAATCATCTTCTCAACTGGGAAAGGAAGGTTTGTTAGTCCTCCGACTTCCCTGGATCTTCACAGTGAAGCAGCCGCAGCTCCTGAACACCTGAAGAAGACGTCTGCTGAAACTACTGTTTGGACAGCAAGATGAGTGCAACGGCCCATCCCATAATACTCATTGGTCCCTCAGTTCAGACCTACCAAAATCTTCTTCAGGTGTTTGCGAGAATACAACTACATCTTTTTTCTGTGATAAATTTCACCTTCATCAGGATGGACATGACTGGATTGACATTTCAGGCTGAAACGTTCCTTTAATGTGTGTTGCTGTATATAAAACTTAAAGCTGTCTATTAATCTTGTCCTGAAGCAATTAGTGATGTCATCAGTCTGTCATGAGTCCAGTGGATCAGCAGCGAATCAGAGGCCTCCCTGGCTACTGTATGCAAATGAGTGCCCATCTAAGCAGGTCACTGTTGCAGTTGTTTGTAAACACAAACGTACAAATCTCCGTATCTGAATGTATGTTTTTGTATATTTTATAATAGCGTTTGTACTTTTCTGATGAATCCCTGTATAATGGTCAGATAAGGAAATAAAACGCTTTTCCCCCACTTATATTTGTTTCGCTGATACTTCATTGCTGAAGTTTCTCAGGGTGACGATGTCACACATTTGTTCCTCAACCAAATCTAGAATAGCTTTAGGAAAGGCCATAACATTTTAAATGAACATTTTTAATAAACCGTAATCTGAGAATGATCTCAGACGGACAGACCAGACCCGCATTAGATTCTGACGTCAGGAAGCTGATTGGCTGAAGAGCAGTGACGTGCGGTGAGTTTGAGTTAACGGGTTATCTTAAAAATCTCATATCAGCATTCTTTACACATACGAACTGTACCGCACAAAAAAAGCACATTTAATAATAATAATAATAAAAAGGGGCCTTGTTTTTACTTAGACATGAAGGTCATGTGCCGCTGCACTTGATGGGCTAGATGCACGTATCTTCTCAGTTAAATGAAAAATAACCTAAACCTGTTGAAGCGAAATGGAAAATATTCATTATTAGTAGAAATCACTGGATACATTTAACTATTGAATTTATTTTTTCATTTTTCTTTTTTGCTCAATAGATGTGACAGGACGATGAATGATATTGATAAAGCAATGAAAGCAGCTGAAGTCATGCCAGAAACCTCTTTGTAGTTTGAATGATGCAACAGCTTTTAGTTCAAAACTTTAAGAACAACGTGAACCGCCTTGTCGCCTAAATGTCCCTGCTGATCACCTGTTGTTCTTCCTCTGCGTAATTACACGACACCGATGAAATATCACGTCTCCAGACGACCTGTCTAATTACAGATTGCCTCAAGCTACAACTCCCTGCAGACAGACGATGCTGCACAACAAACAGCCCCAGAGTGCCTGACCTTTACTGATGGGGTCCAATGAGAGCCCTGCTGAGTTCTAAACTCACTGAGGATTACTGGAGATGTCAGGAGGCCCCCCCAAAGTTTACTCAAGGAAAGATCAACAAAAAACATTAACCGCAGGTTGCCGACAACAAACACCCCCCACCGTGATGATGTCACCTGGATGATATCTTTGGCCTCTGGGACAATGCATCAAAACATTTCACCACCTTCATCAACACACTGAATTTACAGCAAAATAAAACTTAAATACAAACATACAACTGCAAACAGTAGTATTTGTAGATACACTTGTCTTCTTCCGTGTCCGACTAATGCAAGACACTGGCCACCAAAGGTTTCGTCAAAAAAAAAGTATGGACCTTCATGCACTTCTCCATGAAGCATGTTCTCACCCCAGATACATGTACAGAGGTCTGTCTCAACGCAGCCCCCCTTTGATGATCTGTGGTGTGTTTCCGGAAGTCCACGATGAGTTCCTTTGTTTTTGTGGTGTTCAGGGAATGGTTGTTCACCGACCACCACGCTACCGGTTTACCAAACTCATGTCTGCAGTCCGACTCATCTCCACCTGAGATGAGCCCGACCACTGTGGTGTCATCAGCGAATTTGATGATGGCGTTGCAGAGATGGGTTGGCGAACAGTCATGAGTGTACAGAGAGTACAGGAGCGGACTCAGTACACATCCTTGTGGGGAGCCAGTGTTCAGTGTGACGGTGGGGCAGAGGTGGGAGCCAAGTCGGACATTTTGTTTGCGGTCAGACAGGAAGTCCTTAATCCAGGTGCAGATGGAGGTGGATAGACAAAGGTGATGGAGTTTAAAAGATAAAATGTCCTGGATTATTGTGTTCAACGCTGAACTGTAAACCACAAAAAGCATCCAAAAGGAAACATGTGCAGGAGGAAAGTATCAGGTGTGCTTTGTGATAGGAGAGTGTCAGCGAGGATGAAGGGGAAGGTCTACAAGACAGTGGTGAGGCCAGCCATGATGGACGGCTGAGAGACAGTGGCTCTGAGGAAAAGACAGGAGGCGGAGCTGGAAGTGGCGGAGATGAAGATGCTGAGGTTCTCCTTGGGAGTGACCAGGTTGGATAGGATTAGAAATGAGACAATAAGAGGGACAGTGAAGGTTAGATATTTTGGAGACAAGGTCAGAGAGGACAGACTTTGATGGTTTGGACGTGTCCAGAGGAGAGACAGGGACTATATCGGTAGAAGGATGCTGAGGATGGAACTGCCAGGGAACAGGGCTAGAGGTCGACCCAGGAGAAGATACATGGACGTAGTGAGAGAGGACATGAGAGGGGCTGGTGTTGGGGAGGACGATGCAAAGGACAGGGTGAAGTGGAGAAGGTTGATTTGCTGTGGCAACCCTTCACGGGACAAGCCGAAAGAACAGTAGTAGTAGTGTAGTATTAGTAGTAGTAGTAGTAGTCATCACCTGTTCTGTCAATCATATTTAGGGTTTAATTTTGTTTTCTTACTAAGAAAAAGAATCGCAGTAAAAAGTGACCCAATGAGTGCCGGTACTGATCCGGGTCCCAGTATCAGCTGCCTCATCTTGACAACATGACATAGAGTGATGAACACCTGAGCACACAGACTGGCCTCTGATTGGTTGCGTGTTCAGCACAGGGGTATAAAGAGACGCACCCACACCCTGATGGGTAAGCACTGCAACTCAGGTGAGCACCGCCTCCTGTCATACCTGCACAGACTTCACGCTACACCAGCTTCTGCTTCATACGTGTTCCTCACCTGTGTCTCAATGATGTCTGGATGTCTCTCGACTGTTTCTGTTTCTTTGTTGAAACGTAGGAATGCATTTCTCTGTCTCGTCATTGTTAGAGTTCAAACTACTTCAAGTTAAAGGTGGATTAGTGTCTTATTTCACACTAATCTCTTCAGTCTCACGTCTCCGCCAGCCAATGAAATCTGTCCTTTACCTTTCAGATCTGTGCTCTGACCGTCCGTCTGAGGTGAGTTCTTCTTTACCTGTGAGGAAATGTCTTTATTTTGATGGTTTTTTAAATATTAAATAGTATAAATAGTAAATCATAGTTTATTTTAGAATGAATCAATAGTCATTTGTGCGTATTCAGTCACATGATGCTGTGTTTAGTCCGGTTTAAGTTTTTGTGACATTGTGTGATGAAACGTGAACTCATCGTTTCCCTTCTACATTCCCACTGCTGTGTTTCTGACTTGATGCAAGCTTGAATCCAGAAATAGTTCCTTCCTCACTGGGTCCTGGCTACATCCTGAAACTCTTCCTGGTTTAATCATCCTATCAGCTAGATGTAGAGGCGAGGTGGCCATCATCTTTAAAGGGTTTCTCTTCCTTTGAGGGATTTCTGTTAAACAGACGAGGTCCTCTTCTGAGTATTTTCATATTTAGGCTGCCTAACGCTGGTTTTCTTCTAGCGATTTCTGATCTTCTGCCTTATTGTGTCTCGATATGAGGGAGTTCTTATCCTGGGTATCTTTTTAATCTCTAACAGTCATTTTATAATGCAGCTCATACTAAGGGTCTCACCCTCCACCGTGTGCTGCTTACTATGGTGTTTCTTTAAATTATGTTGAATGTCTCTGATCACAAGGCTGTAATCTTCAATAAGATGCACTCAGATGTTTCATGCATGTGAGAAAATATTGATGGATTGAAGCAGAGATGAGATCAGAGACGAGTGACGAGTCATGCGGTGTCTCTGATATAACTCACCTGATACCTGAGAGCAGCTGTGGTTCAGATATGTCCTCAGGATCTTTGCTGCAGCGGCAGTGGCTCAGTGGGTTGGGAAGGGAAGTGGAGAAGTCCGCCGCTTCCCCAGTTTGAGTCCCAGCCCGGGCGGAATGTGGAGTGGGCTGCCTCCAGAGCACCTTGAGCAAGGCACCGTCCCCGCTAACGGCCTCCAGGTGCGCCGATCATGGCGGCGCCTTCACCCTACTCCCTCTCCGTGTGCTAGGGCCCTTTGATGCACGTATTAGTGTGTGGTGGTTGTTTCAAGCGGCCTGTTGTTCTCGGGTGAAAACGTGATTTCACCGTGTGTCGGAAAGATAATGATTAATTAAAGTATTTCATTTCATTATTCTGTCAGTATAGGGGGCAGTGATTCTGCCCCTGAACATGAATGAAGAAAATACTTTGATATGACTTTATTGTTTTAATAACTAATAATGATAATTAACATAATTAAACTATTCAATTCAAAAGACATTTAAAAGTTTAACACACAACTATATGTATGATTGATAATTATTATTGTAACTGCTGTATATTGTATAATATCCAGTATATTTTCTTTTCCTTTATGCTGCAGACATGAACACGACTGCAGCCATTCCCAAATTTCCTGGTCGGTCTCCAGAAGCTTTCTCCAAAGTTTTGACCAAGAATCTTCTGGTTGTGTTTCTCGGGCTCTCAATCACATTGATCAATGTGAGCTTCATTCTTGTCTTCAGCAAAAACCAGGTCTGATTCTACTTCAGTTGCTGTGTTGTCAGAAATGATAAACATCTGGATGACGAGCTTCCAGCAGGAGGCAGAATTCAACTGGCATGATCAGTCTGCACACATTTTATTCTCATCTAACACCTAGAATATAATAGAATTATTATTATTGTCATTTCACACAGTGATGCAATGAAATTAAGTAGGCTCCGCACAAGTACAAGAAATGGTGAATTAAAAAAAAAAGAACAAGAACAACACAAACTAGTCTGCACACATTTTATTCTCATCTAACACCTCTGAGGCGGCAAACTAGAAAGTGGAACTTGTTCCTTCAAAAAGGATAATTTCTTTAATCCATGAAGATAAAGACTTTTGACTTTTCTCTGTTCTGTGGATCCACAGATCTTCTACCTGAATCCACGATATATGCTCTTCATCCACCTGGTTGTTAACGACACGATCCACGTGATGCTGACTGTAATCCTCTTCTTCATCAGCTCCACCGTCTACAAAATCAGTTTCTCCATCTGCTGCATCCTCGTCCTGATCACTATGTTCGCCACAGAGAACACGCCTCTTAATGTGGCGTGCATGGCTATAGAGTGCTACATCGCCGTATGCTTACCTCTTCGCCACAGTCGGATCTGCACCATCAAGAAAACACTGATGCTGATTGGTCTGATCTGGGTGACGAGCATGTCTGTGGTTGTTCCTGATCTGTTCGTCACCTTGGCAACGCAGCCTCTGGACTTCTTACTTTCCACGATACTTTGCTACAAAGCAAACGTCTTCCCAAACCCCGTCCTCGTCAAGAAGAGGAACATCATTCACTCTCTGTTTCTCGTCGTTGTTTGGCTCGCTATCATTTACACATACTTCAGGATTCTGTTCACTGCAAGAGCAGCTAACAAAGACAGTAGGAAGGCCAGAAACACCATCCTCCTCCATGGCTTCCAGGTGCTGCTGTGCATGGCCACATATGTTAGGCCACTGTTACAGGATGCTGTGTTGCGATGGTCTCTGCTCAGTTACTCAGACTCCAAGTTTGTTGTCTATATTATCGTGCACATCCTGCCGCGATCCATCAGTCCAATTATCTACGGCGTACGAGATGAGACCTTCAGGAAGTACCTGAAGAGGTACATGCTGTGTAAATGTAGCTTTAGGAAGAACAACCACTGAATATTTCCTCTCGAATAGGGTTAGGTGTAAACTGTCAACGGTTACGTGTTTCCACTACCACAGTATCCTGCACAGGATATTATGTGATCTATTTTCTTTCTTTTTTTTCTTCCTCTCTTTTTTTCTGCTTGTCTTTTCTCTTTTTGTGAATCTATTTATTAAATGAACTTGTTTTTCTATTTAATTATTTTCTTTATTTACAAGTGTGTTTTATCTTTGTGTAAGTTACTCTAAATCATTGTTGTTGTTGCCTTTTGTGTCTTGCTTTTCTTATGAAGAGTCCAATAAAAATAATTTTAGTATCAATTACCCTCATGAGCCTGTTTGGACATTTTTTTTTATGTGTACAGTAATTAAAAAAACTGTTTTTTTTTTACTTGACATTGAAATCAGAAACGATCAGTATTTCAACAGTGAAGTCTTTGACTTTCTCTTCAAGCTGATTTTTGTCACTCAGATTTTTTTCCCCCCATCAAATTGTCTTCTAGGTCTCTGGGACTTCCCCTTTTCAAAATTACTTTCGTAATTTTGCAAAAATCGGGCATAGATAGATAGATCTTTTGTGAAAATACAAACCTCAGGTGCTCATATGAACAAAACGGCTCAGATAGTAACACTTAATGCACAATGATTTAAATAAGATGCATACACATAAAAGTAAAACTATTATGCAGTACACAGCCGACATTAGTAAACTTATAAATAGGAGTATGAATGGAATGGTGAATACTGCACGTGGTTCTGCACTTAACTCCTTCAATGCCAGCCATGCTTAGTGCAGCCATCCTCTCAGTACTAGCCGTTTCCCCTCATTGACAGATTATTCAAGACCCACAGAATATTGTGTACAATGACTGTGTAAACACCAAACATGAGAACATGAGAGAGTAAAGTCTCTTCTTTCAGCAGAAAAAAAAGTGTGTTCTATACCTTTTTGTGTTCTAGAGTTATTCGCTGTTGAACAGAGGCAGTTTACACCAAAATCATCAGTTCTCAACAAAAACCTGAGAAAAATATTTTTTTTCAATGACAATTAATGAATTAAAGAACAAAGAGGCGCAGTTCTTTAGAACCTGCAGGAACAACATAGCTCATGCACGCAAACTTGGATCTGGATGCAAGTAATATTCTAAATCTGGTGTCGGGATGATGAGAAGCTGAAGGTGGATGAAAACACAGTTGGTTCTAAATTGCATTTATTCTTTTACAGTATTTGCAAAGATTATTTAAGCAAGGCGTTCGGTGTGCAGTTACAGAAAACCACCAAACGTCATACACAGACAAATCATAGCAGCAGTGCTTACATCTGTCTTCAAATTGTAGTTCAAAGAATTTTAATTCACATTCCAGTACCAAATTCTGTAATAATCTAAATCTGTGTTTTTTCCCCCAGATTAAAAAAACTCTATTTAAATGTGATCTTTGAAGAAATAGCCTCTGAAATGAAAACTGAGCCAAAGCAGACTTTCAATCAGCCTGAAAAGTAACTGCAGACGCATATATACTGTATATTTAACACATAAATATTGAAATATCATATAAAACAATATTTTTGGGGGATTTAAAAACAGTGACATTCTTTTGTTCACAATAAATATACAGTATTTCAATACTTTTTGCAGTCTTACAATGATACACAGAAAAAAATACAATCATCACCCATATCAGCTTTAATATTAGATTACGTCTATGAGTTCAAAGCATTTCTGTCACTATGGTAACTCTTTACACTGAACCTTTGGGTCCATAAACATTTGGCAGAAACTCGAGGTGACTTTGAGTAACATTGAAGGAATGTTTCACAGGTTTAGTTTGCTATTCGTGTGTTGAAATTTTAATCGTTTCACAGACATGTAAGGCAAGTATTAGAACGCATAGCAGCAAACTATCAGTGCTTGTTACTGTGTATATTTCATATATTGAAAATTCTAAAACAACCATATTCAAGTAAAATAAAATATAAAGCACGTGTCTGATTTAAATGTGTGTTTTATTTTCTTTTTCTGGCTTCAGTAGAAAACACGATTGTCTTTGCGGGTCAGCTAATAAGCTGCTGCTGCGTACTGATTTTTTTTCTTCTGGTATTTTATATTATATACAGTATATCTCCCCCCCCCCCCCCCCCCCCCCTCCTGGTGTTGAAATACAGGGAAGCTGGATGTGTTTTACCAACCAGGGAGCATGGATTACAGTATATCCTCATTGCATCTGGGAAACTTGGTAAATTTTTGGCAACTGCTTAAAAATCGTCAAAATCCGAGTCTTGTTAATAAAATCCGAGGTTTCTGCCCACTGAAACGCAAGGAGGGTTTTAATTTGAAGCAGCATAGCTAATTAAGTTTAACCATAAATTGAACCGGATCATAGCAAGGACTTCTGAAGTTTTACAGTGTATATAATGACATAAGACAGCGCATGATTCTCTCTTGTGCATGTTGTTCCGAGTATTATAGTACTACCCAAGTACAAAATTGTTCTTTCTCCTCTTGCATTCCTCTTTGCAGTTCCGTTGGGTTTCAAGAAATAATACCAAGTTAAGCCTGAACACTGAACCACGTACGCCAGCAATAAATGAAACCGCCCCAGCTCTAGCCATGGCACCTCGGAAGCACGGCCACATATTATTATTTTAAAACTTTGAATACTTTAAACGTACTTGAAAATATCGATTGTAAGTAAGTCGTATGAAGGCAATATGGTCAACGTACATAAAAATGAAAGACGCGAAAGTCAGAGATGGATTTGTTGATCAGCTGAAGTCTCGGTTGGTGAGGATCATGGGCGCCACCAAGGTCCAGATGTAGAGGGCCAAGCACACCCAGCTCGACGTGATCTTCACCCACACAGCTGGCCATTTGCTAGTTATGGTGTAGTCAGCGTCAGGGCTGTTAGGCACAAAATACAAGAAACATTTATCTGTTCATAAAAATGAAAGATGGTCTGAAATAAACAATAAAATATAATGGCAGATATAATTTCAGTAACGGGCTTCAGCATTGAACAATAATCCATCAGAGAGCTATGCTATAATTGGCCTAGACTCCCGGGGAAACCTGACGAACATCTTTTCTTTCCGTAGTTGTGTGTTTTCTCTTCTTCTATTGTCCCTCTTTCTGTCTCAGAATCTGGACCTGTGACTGTCCAACAGCTCCCTTCACTGCTAGAATTAGCGCTCTGTCGTTTTAGTTTTTCCTGTATAGCAGCTCCGTAATCAGTCGCTTCATCAGCAGCTTCCTCAACATATTATGATCAACTGGATAGATTATCCCTATCATTGTCTCTCTCTCTTTCCCAACTCAATTGGTCAAGGCAGATGGCCGCTCGCTATGAGGCTTGGGTTCCGCTCAAGGTTTCTGCCTGTTAAAGAGAAGTTTCTCCTTGTCCCTGTCGCCAAAATACTAGCTCATCTGGGACTAGTTGGGTTCTATCTTTACCTGCACGTCTTTCCTTGCTCTACCTGGAAAGGTCCTTGAGATAACTTTCTGTTATGATCTAGTGCAATAGAAATAAAAATGAATTGAATTCAGTAAATACCTGTCAATGCTTAAAATAAACAACTAAAGGATTGTTCACCAAAACCCTAAAAGACATCTAAAAACCATGACTAGGTCTTAGTCTAGCCAGAGCCAGTCCAACAGTGCAAGGCTGGGTGGGTGGGGGGCCGGGGGGGACTGACCTGTACCAGTTTGTGAGGGTCATCATGATGTAAAGTGAGGCCAGGAAGAGCATGAAGTGGAAGAAGGAGTAGCTGTATTGAACCATGTCTCTCTCATTGTCCTCTGCCCGCCTGGGACCGGTCGACTCCTCGGAGAGGTCGGCGCTGCTGCCACCTTCAGCCAGGATGACCGAGTCTTTGGAGGCCATGGTCAGCTTGTTCACCTGACTGGTGCTGGAGGAACGGATGCTGAAGGCAAACGGATGTCGGGGTTAACTGTATGTCCATTTACTAGCAAATCCTGCTGAGGGGGTACAAAACTATTGTCGCCCTGGTTGTCCACTTTAGGCGTCTTCACAGTTCTATTTAATGGCAATGCCAGTTTTGACCAATATTTTCGAGGTCAAAGAGCATGCCCAGCCATTCCTCGCACAGAGGGGCTCTTTCGCGCAAAGCAGAATTCCGTTTGATGATGCGTCTGAAGTGGAAACCGCCAAGCTTCTGGTCTTATGACTAGATCTGTCTCAGCAGAAGGAAGTAAGCCAGACAACATGAAAAGTGGGCTTTTTTCCAAATCATTTATGAGCATGTCTCATTCGCATTCTCGACAATGAAGCAGCAGCTAGCAGATGAAGGTCAACCATTATGATCACAAGCAGCAGAACAGACACAAACTAGTATGCTGAGCTGCAAAATGTAGGTCCTGTGACAAAACCGTTTCCTTCGTGGATGGTCCAGAACAATTCAATTAGCCCAGAAGAACAAATTAATTAAAGAATCAAGATGCCAACATTATTTCCACGTGAATGTTTCGAGACCTTGTAGATGACATTAAGAAATAAGATTCTCCACTGTTAACAGAAAGTCAGAAGTTTGACTGCCTATCCAGGGAATGCAATCTTACCTAGAGTACAGGATGCACAGAATGAATATGGCGAGCCCAACAACGCTCTGGGCGTCCCACCACTGCAAGTACGGGGACATCTGGACAGGCTCCTCTGTGCCAAGGATCACCACAGCTGTCTCATTCTCTATTTGCAGAGGGGTCAGTGTGGGGGCTGCAATCTGCTGGAAGATGCTCAGCAGGCTGGGGTTGCATTCTCGGTCTGAGGAAGAGGACAGGGTGAAGTGGAGACGGTCGATTTGCTGTGGTGACTCCTCACGGGACAAGAAGAAAGTACAGTAGTAGTAGTTAAGCCATCGGCAAACATTCTCACCAGGCTCATTGGTCATGGCAGACCAGGTCAGAAACATGGTATAGAGGGTGATGATGGAGGACTGCAGAAGCCCGGAGCGTGGCTGAGAATCCTGGGGTCCAAAACACACAGACAATGTAGTCAGAATAGAAACTACAGCTCTGTGTTAAAGTTATACGATGATGAAGACAGTCTAAAGTACGACGCTTGCACTTACCTGCACTTTATGCAGCACGGAGACAGCAGAAGCCACCGTGCAGAGCAACACGTTGACGCTGATGAAGGACTTGTTGACGAGGCACCCATCAGGCGTGGTGTAGAAAACGAAGCACAGCACGACAGCAATAAATGACAGGACGTAGTTGAGGATTGTGACCCCGAGCAAAGCTAAAGGCAGACAGACAAAGGTAAATATAAATAACGCACACCCAATGAACATCTCGACATGTCTGTTAACTGTGTTACTGACCTGCATACCAGAGCTTGGAGTTACCAGTCTCCAGCCTTTCCAGCCAGGATTCATTCCAAGAGTGGGCAAAATCCACCAGCAGCACCAGCTGGATCAGAATGAAAAAGAACGCTCCGGCAGAGCCCACGATGAACCATGCTGCAAAAAGAGAGATCCGGGCCACTCAGCTGTTTCTGAGACAGTGTCACAGAGTCCAAGTTCATAATATGATGGTCTTACTGTAGGTAAAAGACCTATCTGGAATGTAAAAGGCGCCAGTCATCACTGCCGCCAAGGCCGCAAGCTTAAAGAACCAGAATCTGAAAACAAATGGCACAAACATTAACAGAGAGGTGCTGAATCTGTGGACGATTCCACCCCCACCTCTCAAGCGTTCTGTATCAGCCCAGTTGAACGAAGGCAACACATTTTGCGTTCCTGCTTACCCGTTGTGGATGGCGGCCCGCGGTTCTCGGCTGTTCTTGACATTAATCAGGAGAAGGGAAAATCCAAGGAACCACATGCTCATGCCGAAGCAGACACGGTACACGGCCTTGTAGCCCACAAACATGTCACAGTTGACGTCGACCTGCATGCCAGGGAAAGAGGAGCTGGCGCCGTACTCACAGAACCCCGGGATCTACAGCGAGACACAGGAAGTCGTGTTTTCATTTCATAAAGCATCCATGCGCATGAGCTGAATCGTGAAGTACAAGTACTTCCAAAAGGCCCAATCCTACGCGTTTCAGCTGTTGTCCGATGCCAGGGGACAGCATAATGCAGGACACGATGGTCCCCAGCAGCAAGATGACCGCGTAGATGATTCTGGTCACCGTAGAGTTCCTGGTGCTCGGACAGCAGCTACACATCAGACAGGTCGCGCCGCTGCACAGGCATGGCGCCTGAAGGAAAAAGAACATCTTCTATGAGCTAAAAAATAAAGTTTGTTTCCTGCAGGCTCCTGAAAAGGCCACCTAATTCTTTAACCCGGTATAAATATGTTAATGTCCCGTATTCAGATTATAATTTAAAGTCCGAAGAGCGGAGATAAATACCGTTGCTGCCATGCAGATGCTCTGTACCGGTATATCCTCTGCTAAACGTTTGACTAAAGGGTGAACCAAGGAGGAGCTCCTTGACCTCCTTATGCCACACCTGAGAGGAGTAAGGCGATAAGGAGGCCTGGAAGTAAACAGGATAATACCCCTCCAGGACAGGCTGGAGTCACCATGGTAACGTGTGCCCCACAGAAAGCAGGCAGCAGATGACCAACCTGACAAAACTTTGTCCTGACTTCAACCAAAACATATTCAGGAAATTTGATCATCAGCGTAGAAATCGAGGCAACCATGGCCTTTATTTCATTTGATCAGCAGGAGAGTGAATCGGCCTCTATTGATTCCCTTAACTTAACAGCCGAACTGATGTTTCTAGTGAACAATTTAAGATGCAATATGTGCGTTTTATACTGATAAATAAAGTTACGACACTTATTGTGTACAATTGTATTCTGAATAGTTTATTAAAAAATATTGCATCATATCGTTGTCGCCAAAATTCCCCCGAAATATCGTGCTGTTATTTCCGGGCCCTTATCGCCCTCAGAAAGAAGCTCTAGAATATCGTTCTGAATATTTTTGGGCAAAATAATATTAATAAATTATAATAATAATCCGGTTAGTATTTGTGCTGTCTGTCATTAAGCCTGCGTCCCTCTGAGCCCAGACTATTGAATTCGATTGGATCCGCTTTCTACCGAACATGCTGCTCTGTTCTCTCGTCTTGCGTGGATACGTGCCACAGATACACGCATCACATGCGAGTATCTGTGGACATGATTTAAATAAGAGGATTTAATCCAGTTAATGACGTCAGGCAGATCAACTACACGCTCCGGTTAACGCGCTGTGCTTTGCAGCGTGGGTTCAGTTCTGTCTGCTGATCTTCACGCAGGATAATTGGGTCACGTGGTCGCCGAATTAAACAATTAATTCCGTTCATGAATTGAGAAGGTTTAAGTTGTGCACTATCTCTGCCGAGAGATGAGTAAAAGTATGAATTGTTAAAACGCAGCATTTCTTCCATTAAGTTCGGTTCTCGAGTATCTATAATAATAATAATAATAATAATAATAAAAACATGATATGATAAATAATAATTCGAATCGTTAACTCGAGTATAGCCTTCTGTGTCCGAAAGTCCAACGGACAGAGGGAGGGGTAGGAATTCAACCGATAACGCGTTATTACATGATCCTTATCACATGACAGAGCTGGTTCTTTTACTTTATAACAGTGTGATTGTCAGTCAAATAGTCCCACACTGTCGGAACCTACCCAGCTGGCGAAGGAGAAGGCCCCCAGGACGGCTCCCATGGTTGTGGAGCGTCGGTGTCGCTGTCGGTGTCGGGACAGTCACGGCCGGTCCGTACCGTAAACCGCTGCGATCGGGACAACTACACTTCAGAGGTTCTGCGTACCGCTAATCTGAGCTGGAAAATCGGTTGCCAGTTTACGACGTGTTTTACGGTAACGGGTGTGACGCGTTCCATGTTGCGTTCAGGTCCATTTTCTAATCATCGGACCCTAAATACAGATCCTGACAGATACTAAATTAATTCTTGAGTTTCAGAACTTCATCAGGCACATCGGACTTTTCATCTGACATCATTTGGAGTCTTAGGAGTTTAATTTTAATGTTTGCTCTCCTTCATTTTTGTCTGGTACCATATTTGTCCACACCCCTGCAGCCACGCCCACCTCAGCAGCCAGACACCTGTACGCATGCAGGTGCTGCTGCAATCAGCCGTGATTGGCTCCCTCTCCTTTTAAACCACGCCAGATTGTGAAGCTCACCTGTTTTAGGGCCGGTCTGCTCATCGGGCCACAGAACGCTGCAGGTTCTTTTTATTTTGATTTTTTTTAAATATCATGTCTAGTGGTGAAAATGATCTTTAAATCTAAAAATGTACGGTGTGCTCTAGTGGAATGTACAGTATGGATGGATGAGAACCCACACGCTCTTGTAGGGGTGATTGGATGGGTTGGAATAAAGGTGCCGGTCTACAGCCATGCTAACAGTTTGGTGAGGTGAGTCGGAGGAGATCAGAACAAGATATCAGGCTGAATCAGCTGTGGGTGGAGATGGACATGATCATATTACCACTAGATGGCGACAAATCACAAAGAAACCTTCGCGCTGTAGGCAAACTATAGAGTCTTATTGCATATGTTCCAAATTTAGATTAAAATATTGTATTAGAAACTCTCACAATCGCATCGATGTGGAAACGTTGAAATAATGCAATGCTGGTTTTATTGTTTAATGACTTTAATCCGATTTTCAATAACTTAGTGTGAACACAAATTCAGAATCAAAGCGATTTGTGTCGCCATCGGCACAGCAAACAAGTGGCCAGGTTTCATTATCTAAAGCCAAAAAAACCCCCAAAGTAGATGTGCTCCAAGAATAGAGATCATAGGTTAACAGTGACATTTATTATTTTATTGTTAAATTAAATTGCTTTGGCGCAGCTGTGGCCGAGGGAATCGGGAAGGACGATAACCGCAAGGCAGCTTGTACCAGCTGGCGCTCCGAAGGCCGGTAGCAGCACGGACGGTCTTTATCGTGGCAATTCGGCAGACGTCCAGAAAGCATGCAGCAATCTCAAAATGCTCCGTGGCTGCTTTGCTGTTCCATTAGTAAGTGAAGAAGTAGGCATGTCTCTGAAGAGGGTGCGATTCCTGCAGGGCCGGCTCTAGGCATGGGCGAGCTAGGCGATTGCCTAGGGCGCCACCTGCTGGAGGGGGCGCCACTCCAAGCCTCGAAAATTATATATATATATATTTAAAAAAAAAAAAAAAAAAAAGGAAAATAATAAACTAATAAACGTATGTTAGAAAGCCCATACTATTAGTTTGGCGTTGCACGGCTCATAGACGCGTTTTCAGCCGATAATTGTTCGTTCTGACGTGAGTTGTCACATGTCCCATGTTCGTGAACACACCATGGTTCTCCGACGCCTTTGAATGCGCCATCTCCGTGTGCAGCGTCGAAGCTGGACTAGTCCATACGACGGTAGAACGCCATTATACCGTGGCTTATCTGTCTTTACAGATATTCTCTACTTCTTTCTGTTCAGTGATGTGCGTACATGCCAGAAGAACACAGCATAATAAATCGAGCTTTATTTGTGCCGTGCAGTGTGCACACAGTAAATCTGGTGGGAGCTGATGGGCAAAAAGCTCTGCAGATGCCAGTGGTTACTTTGGCTACCTGCAGAAGCTTTTCACACTATTTTCTGCCTCCACTCAGAGATGGTCCATCTTAAAAACACATGTCCACACAACACTGAAATCCTGGTCAGATACTAGGTGGGAAAGTCGGATCAACAGTGTACAGGCTGAGAGATACCAGGCTGCAAAAGTCAGAGATGCACTTTTGGAAGTGAGAGACCACACCACAGATCCGGTGATAAAAATTGGGGCACAGTCTTTAGCTGAAGAGGTTGCATCACACCGTTTCTCTGTCTGTACTGTGGTATGGGATGACATCCTGACAGAAATTCAGCATGTCAACAAGTTATTGCAGTCTGAGACAATGCAGACGGATGTTGCAGTTGATCTGAAGAAAACTGAAGCCTCTCTTACCAGCTACAGAGACACTGGATTTGCTTCTGCACAAGCATCTGCCAAAGAAATGTGTGAGGAGATGAACGTTGAAGCTGTTCTTAAGCAGAAGAGCGACAGCGCAAAACTAAGAGACAGTTCTCCTATGAGGCTCCTGATGAGGAACTGACTGATGCACTGAGGAGAATGGAGATTTCCTTTTTCAATATGGTGGTAGATGTCTGCATTGTGTCACTAAGGGAAAGATCACAGACAATGGGTGAAGTCGAGAAAAAGTTCAGTGTGCTTGTCAACTTCCCCCAGCTGCCCAAGGAAGAGCTGGAAAAGCCGTGTGAGAGCCTGAGCGGTGCCCTGAGCTGGAATGGGCAGTCCGACCTGGATGAACAGCAACTGCCACTGGAGTTGCAATCATTCCCAGATTTGCCAAAACCCAAAATGACCACCTTGGAACTTCTCAGTTTCATACAGGAGAATAAACTGAAGGAGATTTATCCCAACATGTGGGTGGCCGTGAGAATTGCTCTCACTACTCCAGTGACAGTTGCTGCTGCAGAGAGGAGCTTCTCCAAACTAAAGCTTATAAAAACTTACCTGAGATCCACGATGTCACAAGAGCGCCTCAATGGACTTGCTTTAATAAGCATAAATCATGAGCTTTCAAGACAGACTTTGCCGCAAGGAAGTCCAGACGTGTAACATTTTAAATGTAAGCTATCATGGCAAAATTATTTGCTATGTATCTGTTTTGCATTGTTTGTGTGGAAGCTGTCAGGACTTTTAATTTCCTCTTAATCTGAACAGTAACCCTGTTTTATTTGTTTATTTATTTTATTTTATTTTATTATTATTATTATTTAATTATCATTTGTATTGTATAGCGTGTGCTAGTTGTTTTGAAGAATAATTAAACTTTTAAGGTCTGTCATATGGCTGTTATTAATGTTTTATATATATTATGTTTGCCGTGTGTGCGGGGGGGCGCAAAATCATAATCTCGCCTAGGGCACCAAAATGGCTAGGGCCTGGATTCCTGCAGTGCCACGAAAGAAGGACCTGCAGACTGGGACACAAGGAGGGACAAACAGGGAAAGGGCGCTCGCAACTACGGGGAAGAGAGGAATTAGTGACATGAACTTCTAAACTGTGAATAGCCAGATGGAGAGGGAGGAGCTCGGCGTGTCACAGGAGGTCACGCCAGCAGTCCTGGACAGCATATTGATATGGATTAACTATAAGATTTGTTAAAGGAAAGTCTTTAGTCTACTTGGCTTGCAAAAAGTATCACGTCTCTGGGGGAGGTAATTACGGATGTTTAATTGGAAAGTGACTAGTCAGTAAACATCTACGGCATGACCTCAGCTCACAAATCACCAACCGTTCCAAACCTAATCTAATACTCAAACCTATAAATAGGGCTTAAACACCGTTGGCACCCAATGGGCTGAGGTCATTTGCAGAAATCTAATCGGATGCTGTTCTTTCCTTCATTAGGAGGCATCCGTTGCCTGTTAGCTGGGCTTTCTGTGACCAGAGGTAGCTTCTCAGCCGGTGTAAGTGGGGAGAACCAGCTGGAGACATGAAGGGGCTGGTGGTGTACTGTTGCCAGTTTTGGATTAGGACTACGCTTCTTTCGGACAGTAACCGTGGCGCCCTAATTTCCTGGTTGCTCGGGGGACAGCTAAGTAAGGCTACGCTAGGTGGACCTGCATCGGCTAAACGAGGCTAACAACCACAGCTGAAGATGTAGCTTCCATGGTTTGCAACCAGAACTCTAATTCATAGAACCCAATTCATTTAATCTGCCTTTTTAGTCTCGACACAATCATCAGCCACCACCGCCAGTAGCGTTTGGACTGCGCGGGGTAGCTGTCTTGTCCTTTTTCATTT
Source organism: Brachionichthys hirsutus (assembly GCF_040956055.1). NCBI lineage: Eukaryota > Metazoa > Chordata > Actinopteri > Lophiiformes > Brachionichthyidae > Brachionichthys > Brachionichthys hirsutus. The sequence goes on along the minus strand of NC_090904.1, from coordinate 9,579,291 downwards.
CATTTAACACAATCTCTTAGCCTTTCTGGAAAAGTTAGAGCATGCAGATGACTTCGGGCAAGAGGTGATGCACACCTGGGACAGGATGGAAGTTTATCACAGCATTAACATAGAGCTGATCAATCATTCACCCTCCTGTGGAATCTTTAGTCACTTGTGTTGGTAATCTCTGCCTTCAGATTTAATGATTGCTCAGATACATGCCAAGGCAGCACTTCGGGGAAAGGGTGGTTCAACCACAACTTCTGTTTAGATGAATATGTTAACCAGAAAAGGCCTGGTGCCGCTTGTTCGTCAGAACGATTCTGAAATCAGTCACCGGCATGAACTCGTGTGATCTTTGACCTGGAAATAATCAATCTGCGTTTTAAGTGATAAACAAGAACTTATAAGGATATCCTTTCTGAGCCCGACTTTCCCTTGGCACATCGAAGTGTACGCAAAAGCCATAAGTGGTTTCTAAAGGGAACAATGAATTCTGCAACATTGCAATGCGCTGAATCGCTCCCCTCCCAAAACCAACCGTAAACACGAGCCGGCGTTCTGTAACAATTTGACTACCGTACATAAAATATATTGCAGCATTGTCACATATTCTTACAGGAACTTGGGCTCCTTCTCACGTCTTTATTGCCACATGATTCCTGTGACTTCATGTTGCAGACATGAATCTAACCGGCGCGCCCTCCCTCCGTCTGAATCAGAAACCCTGAACAGTCTCGTCTGGCTTGACGGCCTTGGTGCCAAACTGATTCCATCTGCGTCGCACATTCAGCATTTGTGTTCCCTCCCGATAAATATTAGCGTCTCGTTGACGTGCGCTCGCACTCGTTCTCTGGTAAACACAGCCTGCCTATAAAAACACAGACCAGCTTGATGAATACGTAAAGAAAACAGCAGGATTAGAAAATGACTTGCAGCATATTTTACTGTTGCCCTCTTTCTCTGCATGCTGCTGCAGCTTCTCTGGATTTTAATTCAGACTCACATTCTGCTGCAATTTCAGAGAATGAATACATTTCAAATGATGCGTCCAAAAAGCCAATTTCCATTGAAAGAATCCGGTGATAGCGATTAGTCAAATGGATCTGATGAATGAATAATATGACGGATGAGTTGATGCATCTAACAATGATGTCATCGTTCCTAATCCAGGATACTAAAATCTACTGGGTTATTTGTTTTTTTCTGTTCTGAACTATCAATATATAAATGTTAGTCTAATCTGCGTCATTCAGATTAGACCAGATCTATATCTGCATGACATTAATAATCTAATTTGATGATGGAATCCGATGCCGGACTTCTACATGTATAAAAGAACTTGTTATTAATCCAACCTTGTATGTTGCAAAAGACACATGCGTCCATATTTGGTGGCTTCTAGTTATTTAGTAAAATCTTTAAGAAATCACACAAAGCCATATTTTACTTTCAACTTTTAGTTTTTTCTCTTTAAGCAGACAGAAACGATGCCAATATAATTTTCATTATACATGTTACATGGCAGGAGTTACAAAGCACGTATAAAAAACAACGACAATATATCAAATGATAAAATAATATACAGAAATATAGAATAATCTTAATCGTGAACAGGATTCATTCTGCAGAATTTGTGACGTCAGCTTCCCACTGCATGATGACGGCGACATCACGTCATCACATTTTAACAGTGAAACAAAACACAAAAATAAAAACAAGTGCCTTGGCGCAAAACTGAACACGTGACGCAGACGAGAGGAGAGCGCGCAGATTTGACTTCATCTCCGTGGAATCCCGACTCACCACTACACATCACCGGAGATGTGAAAGTTCTGTTCGACCCGATTCGGAATCCCCTCCTGAGTTGGACTCTCCGGCGATCCGGGCTCGGCTCCCTTCGTCTTGCGGTAAATCACCGCGTCTGTCCGGCCAGCGACAGAAAGCTTGGCCCGCTGCGTGAAGCGACGAAGCCTCGCGAGGAAATCATCGTTTCCGACCAGGTAAATTAACGGGTTAATCACGCTGTTCAAACACGCCAGGAACCTCCCGACCTGATGCGCCACGTAGACGCCACGAAAGCCGCGGCGGCAAGTCCCGTCCAGCTTCAGGACCCGAGTGGTCAGGTTGGCGTTCCTGAACACGTGGTAGGGGACGAAGCACACGGAGAACAGGACGACCAGCACCAGCACCAGCTTCAAGCAGCGCCGCTTCAGCAGGGGGTCGACGTTCGCCTGCGTGGCCAGAACCAACGCGACGTGCGCGTAACACGCCAGGATGATCGCCAACGGGACGGCGAACCCGGTGACGGTCCACGCCACGCTGTAAGGCAAGTAGCTTCGGATCAGCTGGTCCGACGTGGTGTCGAAGCACGAGTTCGGCCGCTCGGGGTCGTTCTTTCGGAAGAACGCGTCGGGCAGGATCTGGACGACGACGCAGAGCCACACCGCGGCGGCCGCGGCCAGCGAGTGGCGGCTGGTGATCCTCCCCAGCACCCGCATGGGGTGCACGATGCCCAGGTACCTGTAGACGCTGATGCAGGTGAGGAAGCCGATGCTGCCGTAGAGGTTGAGGTGGAAGCAGAAGCGAGTCACCTTGCAGAACGGCTGGCCGAACCGCCAGTCGCTGTCCCGCGCGTAATAGTCCACGAGGAACGGCAGCGTGAGCAAGTAGAGCAGGTCCGCCGCGCCCAGGTTGAGCATGAAGATGTTGATGCTCCCGATGTCGTGCCAGCCGGCGTGCACGCTCCTCAGCCCCCAGATGTTGGACAGCGACCCGACGACGAACACGACGACGAACGCCGGGGGGAGAAAGCTGTGCGTAAAGGCAGTGTTGATGCGCGCGCACGCGCCGAGCGAATTGTTTTGCGACATCTTTGAGGTTTTAAGACTCCTTTCCGATCGGTTTGGTCATCGTCGGAGAGCGAGGAGGGTCCGGGAGGCTCGGCGCAAACGGGCGCGTCTGACGGGGGTCGCGCACGGCGGTGCCGAAATGAGCGCCAACTCAAAACGCCCGCCCACACGCACCGCGAGAAGAAGCGCGTCGCGTGGAATCAAACTCTCACACGTTCAGAGAACAAGTCAGATAAAGTGCCTTCCTGGTGCGTGTGTGTGTGTGCGCGCGCGCGCGTGTGTGCGTGCGCGCGCGCGCGTGTGTGCGTGCGTGATCCTTCACACGGACACACACCTCCCCTTTGTCAAACACTGACAGTGTGATAACATTTTTATTACATTGAGATAAATGTACTTGAATTAAATCCAATGCACGTGCGTCATGTCTTCCGCGTTCACGTGTATAATTTGTGTGGAAACCAAATCTGAGGAGGAAGTGGGCGCTGACACGTGCGGCGCACGTCTTTTTCTCCATTGACATTTGATTAGCCTTGTTCATCAAGTCAAGGAATCACTTTGTCACAGGCTGCTGCTACCTGGCTGTTAAGCCCCGCCCCTGATAATCTTACATATATTCTTACATTTCATTAGTTTCTATTTGGCAACATGAAAATAATTTACCGATCCAAGATTAAACATTAATCCTGTGTAATTATCTAGTTTCAAAGGAGAAAATGTGCATCTCTGGAGGGCATTGGACCGGATCCACCCTGATACAGACATCCTGGTCTCCATGGAAACAGTGGTTGCAGATGGGCTGATGACCGGTCAGCGTTTCTGTGTTCTGGTCGCCATCGACTCGCCAGAGTTGGGTCTGCTGCGTCGCTCAGAGCAGGTTGGAGTCTTCATTATATCCTCCTGGGACCCAGCTTTGGGTCAGCATGTCCTCTGTAATGGACAAATGTCCACTACAGAGGACATGCTGACTGGCTGGGTCTCAGGAGGATACACCGGCAGTTCAACAGAGCATGAGAGGAAAGACACTGAAAACCACCATGGCGATGCGGGGAACTCTCTGAACCCACGTATTGGCATTAGAAATAAGGAACCTGTGAAACCTGACACCGTGTTTTTCCGAGACGTTCTGCCACTGGTTCCATGTTGGAAGAAGAGCGGCCAGGATTCACCTGATACGGTGATGTATGACAATCAAAAACACGTCATACAAGTTGCCTATTTTAAATTCTGATTAGATATTATTGCTTAAATATTAACGCTTGCTTTCAAATGTGTGCGAATTAAAAAAAAATAAAGCGTATTTGCACACCTCAACAGCTCTCGAGACTTGATTTAATTTCCACATCTCCCTGCACTGCCACGTTTTCATGCATATGTTTTGATTTTTATCCTCTAATTTGGGACCCGTCTCCCCTGCAGCCGGATGCACATCCACCTGGCCAGGAGACGACATACCGACATCCAAGACACTTGGAAAAGCAATTTTAACGCATTTATAAACTAGAAAAGCCTCCATTATAAGTAAATAAAGAAAATGCGTTTTTTGTATCCGGAGTTTTATTGGATCTAATTTAGACCAAGACCCATCTTCAGATTTTTATTCATCATTATCCATCCAGCAGTTTTCCCTGTAATCCTGCTAACAAACAAATAAACGGCGTCAAAAACAGAACCTCCTAGGCGGAGGTAATGATATTCACGTTCTTTGGGTGGACCTTTATTTTGAAATTTGTGTGCCTGATGGGTGACCATCGGGCACTGACCGGCTGCCGCCCTCGGAGCCCTGGCAGCAGGTTCTGGCACGGCCTGACCCAGCACAGTCTGGTCTCGGTCTGCAGGCGACAGGCCCGGTTCCTGTTTGCGGTGCGGGTGGAGACGCCCTGGCCACAGCTGTGGGAACAGGGACTCCAGTCTGAGGCCCACTCGATACAGTTGGAGTCACCTTGCAGCCCGGTCCGGTAGTCCCGAAGGGTCTGCGCCGCTGGGAAGAAGCACAGCGGAGGAAAGTGTTTTCAGTGAGCGTGAAGCTGAAAGGTGTTTGGACGAGCACGAAACGCTCTGAGGGCGGTTAGCTAAAATTAGCCGTGGCAGATGTTTCACACACACACACACACGTGTGGTTGCCCTGACGCTTTCGTCGGTGATGAAATTTGTTTATCTTGTCACGGCTGAAAAGCGACCGGCGGCTTCGCGAGTCCAAACACCTGCCGGGCAGATTGTGACTGCGAGTTTCAGCTATTAACAGGAAATGTCTGAAAATCATCCCGATGCGTCAGCGTTGGGTTCCAATCCTAGCGAAGATGAAAGCAAACACGTCTGGGAGGTCTTCAGAATGGCGTGCGGCGCTCCCACCCCGTCGAGGATTCTGTGGACACTCTGGTCTTATCAGAAGAACCTGCAGATAATGTTCTGTTTGGTTTTGAGGAGCATCAAGCCCATTACCTGCCGATGGGTTTGAGGGTATGCTGTTGTCCAGGCCGGCACCACACACCCACTCTTTGCAGCAGCGCCCCGGCGGCCTCACCAGCCGAGGGCTGGGGCAGTTGTCAGCAGGCCTCTGCAGATCATCACTGCACAGGGGCATGCAGGTCACTCCCCCCCCCAAGCAGTGGCAGATCCGTGAGCAGGACGGCTGAAACACCTGCCCCTCCTGCAGCCGCCGACCGTCCATCTCGCAGCCCAGCTCGTTCCGATCTGCACACATCAAAGAGCAGGAGACGACTTGTGTCAAGCGCGCGCATTCGATTTAGGTCGGCGACGCATACCAGCAACCTTTTACAGTGTAAAAACAGCAGCAGTGGCTCAAGCTGCGTCTCTCAGCTGGAGTGTTTGGGACTCGCACCGACACACTGTCCCGGTTCTCCAGGGAAGCTGGCGCTGTGGTCACACTGCAGCCCACGCTGGGCGTCACAGGGCAGCCGGTCGCTGCAGGCCTCGCCCTCCTGCCTGGCGCACACCCGGCAGCATCCACAGCCGTCGAGCATCAGAGGAACCCCAACGGGGCAGCGTGGCCTAATGGGCGGGCACTGGCATGGCCCGGGGCACCCCTGGCACCGCCCCTGCAGAAAAAGCGACAAGCACGGGTTGACAGGGAAATATCAGAAGTGGAAAAGCAGATTGTCTGGAGACATTGTTGTCTTTATCGGCCTTGTTTCCGCCTCCGCTGCACAGGAAGTAGAAGCTTTTCAGCTAAGCTGAGTGTGGAACAATGAAAGTATCTGCTGGCTCAAAAAAAACCCCCAAAAACCTCCACTTTGATTGCTGCAGATAAAAGATGCAGCGTGTGAAGTTCCTGAAGAGGTTTACGCAGCTCCAGGAAGCAGATGGTGGTCCGGGTCAGCATTCACGGGTTCTCGAACCTCTGAATCTCTTTTGAATCCGTGAACCTGTTCAGCAGCTTTTGAGGAAAATATTGCGATGGATGAATCTCTCCAACCGGAAGCCGATTGGCTGCTGCTGCTGCGATGCGAGCGGATGCAACGTGGAGGACGAGGCCAGCGGGCGTTAAGATTCCAGTGTGACGTTTTGTCTTTTAAGACTCAGATGAGATGACAGGAAACCACCAACAAAAAAGAAAGCTGAAGCTCCACATTTGGCTTGTCACTCTGGAGACACGACCTGTCATTTGATACACAGTTCATCTCATTTTGACGGCTCTCACCTGAGTGGCGATGATGATGATGATGCCCAGCAGCAGCTGACAGTCTCTTCTGTTCATCTTTCTTTCTCCTCAGCTCTTCTGTCGTCCGGTCTCCCTCCCTCCTTAGAAGGCGCATGCACAGCAGCCCTTCTCCATTCATTTATACCGTCCAGGTTCTGATGTCACAGGCGATGGACTGCAACGTAAACTGAGCGGAGGAGAGGGAGAACCTCCTCCGCCCTCCGCCCTGGGTGGAAACCTGCGTCTGTTCATCCCCATTCAAAGAGCCGATTTGTTTTTTTAGACCTTTAGACCTTAGGTCTATGACGTAACGAGTTTCAAGCTGCAATGAACCCATTCAAAGGCGATGAGGTGAAACCCCACTGAAGAGCAGGACGAAACAGAAACACACATTTGCATTCGCCGAATTGGCCAATGAAGTACAGGAGTTCTGCAGCTTGGTGGCGCTGTTGCATACGTTTTTGTTGTTTTTTTGCATGTGATCAGTTCTCTGAGCTTTAAATGGTGCATGCGCGACCTCTGGGCAATTCCTTCTGCAGAAATGGCTTCCGATCCAGGTTAGGCTTTTGGTTCCAGCTTATTTCGTGTAGCTCAGAGGTTTTCTTACACACCTTTGCTTTTCCCACACCGGGGAAGCAGTGGACTTCTCCGGTTCGAGTCCCAGCTCTGGTGGAATGTGGAGTGTGGGCTGGTGACTGCCGAGGTGCCCTTGAGCAACTCCCTCTCCGTGTGCTAGGGCCCCTTGATGCACGTATTAGTGTGTGGTTGTTTCAAGGGGCCCGTCGTTCTAGGGTGAAAATTCGATTTCATTGTGTGTGTCTGCAGATGATGATTAATAAAAGTATTTCATTTCAATCAAACGTGAAACCGTCCGCCTGGGAATTTGACTTGTGCTCTGCACCTTCTCCAGAACGCCACCGGCCAATCCACGATGTCCCGGGAGAACGCCCAGGACTTTGCCAGCGCTTTGTTGTGGCAAATGGAGACTTCAGAAACCGGCTTGAGTTTTATGTCGCGGTGCTATTTGCCTCCGAGGTAGAAGCTAGTTTAATTTAAAGGATCGTACGACAGGCACAACAAGCCAGACATGAGAAGCACGAGCCCCTCCTGGCTCCTCCCACACACTTCAATCATTAAAGAAAGGGCAGACACGAACATACCAGAGGCATTTCAAACCTTTATTGAAACAGAGCCACAATATGTACAAACTCAGCAACAACAAACAAAAACACAAGCTTTCATTTAATCAAATGGCTTCGGGAGCAACTGCAAAACAGGTCAAGTCAACGGAACACAAGGTCCAAACGTGTGGTACCGGAGGAGCCGTGCCTCGATGATTGACCCGGGCAGGCAGCGTTGCATAGAGAAAAAGTGAAGTGTCCCTGCAAACATTTCCATTATTCCAGCACCGCGAGAAACCTTAATACCATCAAGCCACACGAGCATCATCTAAAACTAAAGAAAATAAAAGCATCCCCTCAGGAATCAGAATCCACCCAGAGACTCAAACGCTGCCGCCAACAGAGTCGCGTTTTCTGCCCCCCCCACCCATCAAAGATCAACACATTAATGTCACGCTAAGGGGACGAGCTGAGCTCTGTCGCTGTGCAAACTTCTGTAGCGGTGTAAACCCAGTTTCCCACAATGCATAGATTAAAACGGGGAAGCCAGGAAACATCAGAACCTGGGCGGTATAAATTAACGAAGAAGGGCTGCTGTGCATGCGTCTTCTAGGGAAAGACACAGGGTTCTTTAAATCCTTCAGGTTCCAGAGCGCCTCGGGCCACAGGCAGGTATACCCCCAACACACCTGGGACCGATTTAAAGGAGCGATTATCTCGCAGTAACGAATCCTATTATTTACGAGTCGCTCCTGAACACTCGGCGATAACTGCAGATGGAACCTGTTCAAACATCAATTCTAAAGTTCCCTTAAAAATCCCGTAAAGTGCCTTGAGATGACCTTCCGTTGTGATCAGGCGCTATATAAATAAAACTGAATTTAATAATAATAAAAAAAAAAGGAAATACATCCCAAATACTACCTTTGGAATTTTGGAAAACCGAATTTCTCCTCGGGAGCAAATTCCATTTAACATCCCCAGGAACGCCGTGAGTGAAGATACTGGAGTGCCGAATTCAAGGAAAAGAGAGCAACCACAATTTAGCTGACAAGGCACAATAGGTCTGAAGAACCTGGTTGTACTAGAAACAAAATTAAGCGTCTATGATGTGAAGTTCAAGCTGCTACATAACACACGGTCCTCCTGAGAGGCGAAGAGATGGGCTAAATTACCGTGCGTCGTGCAGAACGGCGCCTCTACAACTAAAAACCGACAGTGAAACTAGGCGGAAACTCGCCAGCCGCTGAACACGGGTCGTTACTGCGAGGCCCGAGGAACCAGGAGCCCGTTACTTTTGTCCAAGTGGTCTCGGTTTGGTGTCAGGAAAACCGACTGTACGTGGGATAAACAGTATACTGCAATAAAAGAATGGACGCGTCACACAGGGAACAACGGGTGGCCCCGCATGCAGCCTCTGGAGCGATTCAGAGGGCGGGAAGAACCAGCCGGGCGTGGCCGACCCCCGATGTTCCACCACTATGTGCAAAGGGAGAGTCGCACAAACAGCTCCAAGTTATCTGAACATTTGAGACGACCAAAAAAAATAATAAAATGTAGATCCAGATGTCCTGTTAGGGAAACGCAGACGACTGATGATACGCGGCTGCCAGGAGTGAGTTTAGAAGTGCTCCACGTTTATTTGGTACCAAGTAGCTCCAGGCAAAGTGGCGGTGGCGACGACATCCTCACAGTGTCACAAAACGGAATGCAAAGCGCGTCCATCCCTTCCTGAATGGCAACTGTAAAAACGGGTTTCATTTCTTCGACTGCTCGGGTTGTAGCAACGCAACACGCGGCGCCGCCGCCCGCCGGACCGCTAACAGAGCGTCCTACTTTCTCCAGACGTCAGTTCTTTCATTGAGGCTCGGCTACACCAGTTCACCCACGCATCCGACACGCATCCGACCGCACAGCAGACCAACCGCCACGTTTCCCGGCTTTATCATTGCAACATTAACATTCAGGCCCAGAACCGGGAGATGACTTCACTGTAAACGAGACCAATAACAGCGCAGTCCATCCAATGACTCTCCCCCCCCCCCCCCCCCCCTCCTCGTCTTCAGACTGAAATGCAGGGACCCTCAGAAGGACGCAGCGGCTCCAGACAAAAACCAGCCTGCAGAAAAAAACAGAAGAGATAACAGCTTTTTATTTTGGGCGATGAGATTTTACAGACAGAATAATAAACGCCCGAGTTTACTGATCCTACCGATGGTAAACATTAACGCCCCCAGTGGTGGCGTACATTTTCAGGTGCTATAAAGACTACATAAAAAAAAAAAAAATCATTCGGCAGCTGAATGGTGTTGAAGACGCTGGAGGAGTCAAAGGTCACCCTCACTGCACCGTCGCCACGGGAGAGGTGAGAACACGCCCCCCCCCCCCCCCGTGTTACGGGTCGCTCCTCACACGAGAATAACTAAAGCCGACATAGAAGCCAATATCGAGTAACTGGAGCGTGAGGTGAGGTGGGAAGAATCGTGATGAGGACACAGGCCTGCTGTCAATCACACTCAGGGGGGGGGGGGGGGGGGGGGCTTCCAGATATCCTGGGAGGTCTTCCACGTCGCGTCAGATCAGCACTCAGCATGTCGGACAGCATTTCAGCGTGTAAAACGAGGATTACCCTGCAAAGCAAACGGCTCTTTGTTTGGTCCGACCCGCAGCGCCATGAGACGAGACGGCGTGTTGATGCGCAGAACCGGGCGCAGCCGGCGCACGCGGTTACGTAAGCGACTTATGGAAGGCTCAGGCAGGGATTTGGCGCTTTGTCCTGCGGGCAGCAGAGACAACATGTCCCACGCTGACTTGTCAATTTGATGCAGCACCGGAACCGACGGGTTCGGATGCCCGTCAGTCCGAATCTATCAAAGCGGCGATGATTTATGAGCTCATTGATTAGAATGAACACGAGGATATCAAATCTTCTGGGTCTGGTCTAAATGGTTTTGAGCTGCTGAAGCTTCTTTTCTGAAACCTGTGGGTCAGTGGTCAATCTGCTGTGGGAGGGTACGGGTTAGCTAGTTACTTAGCTAGCTAGTTAGTTAAAGCAAACAGCTGATAATTCATGTGCGCCCCCAACTCTGTCCTTTGTACCTTTTTAAGCGACGACTCGTTGTGGTCGGTAGGCAGACCTGCGGATTTAATGACTCTTCCAGAACCTGAGGATAAACGCCCACGCGTCTCTCTCCCCCCCCCCCCCCCCCCACACACACACGCACAGATGATGTAACAGCAAACAAAGGTCTGCCCCAAAAAACAAAAAGAGGCATGCAGTGAGAACGCCACGCTCTGTTTTTATTATGCTCAGGTTGTCCGTCTCAGCCGTCTCACTGTGCAGCGATGCGAGACATCAATGCCTTCTTAATCCTTCACTTTCACACCATGAACATGTCAAAACACCTCAGAGCGCTTTACTGACAGTCGTCAACAAGCAGGCCTGAACAGATTGGCTGGCAGATAATCTGAGACAAGCGGGGGGCAACAACGGAACAACTCGAATGTCGATGAGAAGTCTGGTGAAGTTTCTCAGGTCACAAAACCTTTGTGAGGCTCGCCGGAGACCCGAGACACTAAATGATATTCACAGTCTCCTTTTATCAACGTTAGAGGCCTTAGTTTGCTTGACTTATGGGGAATGTGTGCAACAAAACTTCAGGGAAGCGCGCAGCGAACTGCCTGCTGATCTCGTTTATCGGCGCTCGGAAACGCGCAAACCGCTTCGGATTTGAGACTACAGCTCCGAGTTTCAGCCGTTTTACGACTTGAGAACCAACGACCATTTTCTGCAGCTGTACAGGAACGTCAAAATGTTGTTTTGGGGACTCGGAACAAATCGCCAGCAGGAAAAAAATAAATAAAGTTGAAGCACCTGCCAAACCGAGGGTTCATGTGGTGTACGTAACCTGGTCCATTCTGGCCTGCAGCTCGAAAGCGCTGGGCCGGTCCAGCGGGTTGACGGCGAGCATGTCCTGCAGCAGCCTCCTCACGCCGTCGGACATGCACGACCTGCGTTTCTGTGGGATGTTCAGCACCATTTTCGGGTTCTCCAGCAGCGCCTCGCCCACCGACACAATGTCTGCTCCTTGCCTCACGTACGTCCCCAGCAGCTCCCGCTTGGACTCCGCATCAATGAAGGTAATTCTCTCCAGCATGGCCCAGATGATGATCCCGAGGGCGAATATGTCAGCCTTGGCGGTGTAGTGGCCCTCCCACACCTCCGGAGCCATGAAGAAGTCTGAACCGCACGCCGACGACAACCAGAACTTGTTGACATTGACGCCTTTGTTCTTGTCTTCCCCTTCTTTGCCCTCGCCGGTGTCGGCGAAGCCCGCGCAAACTTTACTCAGGCCAAAGTCAGCCACCTTGAGAACCGCAGCGCCGGACCTCTCCGAGATGAGGATGTTGTCCGGTTTGAGGTCTCTGTGGACGACGTTGTTCTCATGCAGGAAGGCCACGGCGCTGGTCAGCTGGAGCATGAAGCGCTCGTTGGTTTGAGAGTCCGGCTGCCGGGACAGGATGAAGTGATTGAGGTCGCCGCCTTCACAGAACTCCATGATGAACCAGAGGTAGCAAGGCTCCTCTGGAAGGCCCAGAACCCGCTCACCTGGAACAGAAACACGTGGTGACGGTCACAGCGAAAAGTATTACATACAAGATACAAGACGTACTGTAGCAGCAGTAACACACCAGCAGTAACACACCACACAACAGCAGTAACACACCACACACCAGCAGTAACACCACACACCAGCAGTAACACACCACACACCAGCAGTAACACACCACACACCAGCAGTAACACACCACACAACAGCAGTAACACCACACACCAGCAGTAACACACCACACAACAGCAGTAACACCACACACCAGCAGTAACACACCACACACCAGCAGTAACACACCACACAACAGCAGTAACAGCACACACCAGCAGTAACACACCAGCAGTAACACACCACACTAGCTGTAACACACCACACACCAGCAGTAACACACCACACACCAGCAGTAACACACCACACACCAGCAGTAACACACCACACTAGCTGTAACACACCACACACCAGCAGTAACACACCACACTAGCTGTAACACACCACACACCAGCAGTAACACACCAGCAGTAACACACCACACACCAGCAGTAACACACCAGCAGTAACACACCACACACCAGCAGTAACACACCACACACCAGCAGTAACACACCAGCAGTAACACACCACACACCAGCAGTAACACACCACACACCAGCAGTAACACACCACACACCAGCAGTAACACACCACACTAGCTGTAAAACTCCATTTTTGTTCATTTATGTTTGGACCCACCCCCCACCCCAGCGAGGCGGTGTCATGGCGACAACAACACTTTAAGTCACATTTGCTAAAGTGCAAACACGTCCTTCTTCTAGTCCACTGATAGCATTACGTAACTGAAAGCTAATCCAGTTCAGTTAAACTGCATGCTAGCATGCTATGACGTAACTGCGACCCAACCACTCTGGTCACCGACGGGACCGTTAGCAGAGGAACCGCCTCCCATTTTGGATACCGGGTTAAAACGACAATTAAAGGAAATCCTCGGTAGGATAACCCGGAGGCTCCACTGAATTTGCTGCTACGAGATTAGCCATTGATCCGCGTGTGCTACGGTGACTCGGCTCAAACGGCTAAGCTAAGCTAAGCAGCCTCACCTTTCAGTGACGTCTCCACCAGACGCAGGTACTGTTTGGACCTTTTGTTGCCGTGACTCATTTTCTGGGCCATCCCGTTCCTCTGCAGCACGCACTCCTCCAGCTGCACCACGTTTGGATGCCGTTTCTCCAGACTTGTCAGCGCCCAGAACTCCTGCAACGCGAGCTCCACGTTTTCCGGCGCGTCGCATCGCAGTTTCTTCACGGCAACTTTAGCACCGGACCTCCGGGCGACCGCTTCGTACACCACTCCGTACGCGCCCCTCCCCACCTCCCGCAGGAGGTTGTAACGGGGCGCCATGACCCTCAGCTCCGACTTGTCCCGTTTGAGCAGGCCAGCGTCCCCCTTCTTGTCATAGTCCTCTTCCGTGTTCCCGACGCTGAGGCACCGCAGCACGCCGGAGCCGTCGGCTCGCGCTCCGGGTTGTGGTGTGCTGCAGGCTCGCGCGCTCCTCGTTCTTCTTCGCCAGTTATCGCCACCGATCGTATCCATGATACGTCACAGCGAATCCTTCAAGACTCAGTCACGAAACAGACCAATATCAACATTCTGTGCACATCCATTCGATTCCTCGCGTTTGAATGAAGAAAACAGGAAAGAAAGCGACTTCCCAAAAGTAGGTTGAAAAGAGGCGGAGTCTCAACCGGAGGACGGCAAGAGTCGCAGAACAAATATAACAATATCCGGTCGGGACCTTCAAAATAAAACACCTCAGCGTTACACAGGACCCCCGCTACTGGCCTGATGTTAAAGAAAATTAAACTATATAATTAAACTATACACATGACTGATGATGATGAATATATTTATTAGATAGAATGTTAGAGTACAAGTACAGTCACACAGTAGCATGTATTACAGTACAAATAACGTCAAACATCCTGTCTAAGAGGAGCATTTCAAAAAAGCCCTTGCGGGCTTGTTTCCGTTGAAAGTCCTTCGTACATAAATCATCCACAAATAACAATACAAATAAAAATAAAACCAATATTAAATCACGCAATTGATGCAACGTAACATTAGAAAAACAAAAATAAAATGTTATTACACCGCCAGTGCAAACTAACAATTAATCTAAAATAAATTACACCACTGATGCAAAATGACAATAAATAACTTACATAAATTACAATAAATTACTAAAGCAATTAATACGTGCAACATAGGTGGACAAAAAAAAGGAGGGGGGGTTTGATCCGGAGAGAGTCGTGATGACTATCTCCGTTTCTGTCCCCCTAAAAGGTGTATTTTTAGGGCCTTTTTGAAGGAGGCCAAAGAGGTGCATGTTTTGAGGGCGGGAGTCAATCCGTTCCACCCTTGGGTGGCCGTATTGTAGAAAGATGATTTACCCATGTTAGTCCTATAGGAGGGGGTAATCAGGTTGTTGTTTGAGCTCCCTCTAGTGTTGTGGCTGTGGGTGTCACTAAATCTGTGGAGGTGTTCCGTCAGGTATGCAGGGATTGAGGGGACTGAGGGCAGAGCTGCATTGACTATTTTAAATGCCAATCCCATTTTGAGTTGTTTAACCCTGTCTTCTACCCTGAGCCATTTTAGGCTAGCAAAATGTCCAGGAAGAAGGTGGGTTAAGGGCCCCAGATTGAGGAGTAGCCGAATCAGTTTGTTTTGGGAGGTTTGGAGCCTGGTTTTCAGGGACATTTTGATGTTTGAATACCAGGAGGTGCTAGCATAGTCAAAGAGGGGCTGAACGAGGGCTCCAGCAAGCGTCCGGAGAGCACTTTTGTTGACAAAAGCAGACATTCTGCCCAAAAATCTTGTTCTCTGATTGACTTTTCTGATCACCTTAGTTGCCATACTATCGCCAGACAGGTATTTGTCAAGAACACAGCCCAAATAGGTAATCTCTTCTTTGCTGGAGATGACTGTATTATCGACTGTGACCTTGAAATCATTACCATTTATCTCACGTAGAGAGTGTTTAGACCCAAAAAGAATCAATTCGGTTTTACCAAGATGTAGTGACAGTACGGATTCTGGTGAGCTCAGAGCTGAGAGCCTCCTCAACCTGCACTTTGTCCTCTCCCGAAATCAGGAGTGCTGAGTCATCAGCAAACAGGAACAATTTGCAGTTACAGGCAGCATTCATGTCGTTAATGTATAGGAGGAACAGTAACGGCCCCAGAATGCTGCCTTGAGGAACCCCGCAGCTTACCGGGAGGGACGAGGACAAGGTTCCGTTTATGTCTACCATTTGTTCTCGTCCCTCAAGGTACGATTTGTACCTGTGTATAGTTTAATTTAATATACTGTAGCTCTAGTCTCGCTCTCTGTGTATGTGTATGTGTGCGTGTGTGTGTGAAATAAAACCCCATTACACGCATTCATTTTTATCATACATAAATGGATTACCTTTAATTCACAAATATCACTACTTCCGGTATGTTTTACCTTCCGTGGGGTGATGACGTCATTCAAGAGTTCAGATGTACCATTATGTAAGGACATGGGGTTCCGAAATTATTTGTCGTCTACTTCACTTGTCGCCGACAAGTTGTCGGTGAACATATGATTGTAAAACGACCTGAAACAGATGAATGTAACTTCTGCCTGTTTTTAAGTGGCATAAATGTCTTTAATTTAACTTCAACCGAGGTGAAACGTGACGTAGACTTCACGTAGAAGCGGCCGACAGGTTAGACTTGCAACGAATGACACCGGCCGATCAAACGTTTCGATTAGGATGAAGTCATTCGAAGATTAACGGGATTTCACACCACCATCGTTTGCAGCTGTTTTACCCGAACCGATTTCACGTATATTTATCAATCATGACTGTTTAATAGCTGTTGGTGATTTTAAGTTAATAAGTAAGTAAGGGGGGACAGTGTCAGTGACCATCTTGTAATGATTATGATTTAAAAAAAGGTGGGGCCAGACAAACGTATAAGAATTAAATTATTCTATCTGCTCCTTTCTAATCATGGACATGTTCAAAGTAATGAAAGTGTGTGTAAGGTGGAATGTTGTGAATGCATTTTCATGAAAAAAGAATGAATAAATAGAAACAAACAAACACATTTATGGAGAACATGAATTCATTTAAAACATCAAACGGGTCAGTGCTGACCCTCACACTAGAAGAAGTTAATTTGTATCCATAAAACCGCTGAGAAGGATATATTCTGAATAAAATTAATTAAAAATGTCTACAAAATATTCCTGTAGACCTTTATTAAACAACTCGTATTCATTTCCTGCAAACATATTCTCAACTGTTTGCGTGTTATAATAAGTGATGTTATTACTTATACTATACTATTATGTCGGCAATGATAACAAAAACGAGGGGGAAAAAACAATGAGAGAAATTACCGTTAACCGGAACGAGTCCGTCGTGGACGTGCGGCAGCGTTGTCTCCCGGAACCGGAGCTCGACGGAAATCGATCAGCTAAACTAACACTTCCTTAAGGAGTCAGTAGCATATTTACAGACGACAAAACCGAATCCGTATCTGGGATTCAACCCAGCTGGTTTCCCCGGTTTTACCGACCCGCCGATCATGAACCAAGTGTGGTTGGCAGAACTGCCATTTCTCGTCGATGTCATCTTGTTCCACTGAAGAGCCTCCAGGGAAAAGAGCAGCTCGGGCCACAACTTTACGCACAATTAAAACACATTCTGTGCGTTTATGTGTGTCTTTGAAACACAACTACACGTAACTTCAATGGAATTAAATAAATTTAAACTGTGATCTAAACGGGGGAAATATGTGTGTGATTATTCTCTGAAACACTAAGTTACATTCAGGTAACACTGAATACTTGTTGTCCCCTTATATTCCACCATGATACAGGCTGTGAAGGGGGGGGGGGGGGGGGGGTGTCTCCATCCTGTATAAGAACCAATCAGAATGTTCCGTTGACCCTTTTTATAAACAAAATAAATGAATCTCCATTAATGGACAGTTGTGATGGAGGCTGTTGCAATATAATATTGAATTATCAGGCATAATTGACCTAAATTTTAACTCGAATAGTGGACCAGCTGTTTGTATATTTTTCTGCCCTCAGTGGAAACAGATTAACACTCTGGTTGTAAGGCTACAACTAAACACACACCTTCTTCCTGTCAAGGAAAACCCAACAGAGGACTTGTTTTGCTCAGGATTTACTTTATTTATTTATTTTTTAATCTGGGCCCTTAAAGATGTGCTGTAGGAAAAAACAACAGTAAATCTTTGACAGACTGAAGTTTTCAGTAGCAGCATCTGTAGCAGAACTTCTCTTGACAAAGATCAGCTACATTTGAATGTCCTGTAAATGCAGAAAAACAAAATGTCAGAGACACAAGAAGGAAATGAAGCCTCCTGTCTGAAAGAATGAGAGAAGGTGGGACTTCTCTGGAGGCTGAAACTTAGAGGAACAACATTTTCTTTCATTCCTAAAGAGACAAACATCCGTTGAGCAGTTCAGACATTCCAGGAAAATTAACAGCTTCGGTTTCAGGAAACCTTTTGAGGTAGAAAAGTAGAAAAGACTAAACTGTCCAGCCTTTGATTCAATGATGAAATGAAAAGAAAAGAAAAGAAAAGAAAAGACCCCCCATTCTTTTAGATCAATTAAGACAGGATTGTCGTTTTCTTCACTGACCTTGAATTTGATCAATGGCTCCTTTATCTCCGTGATGGCATCCTCTATCAGAATGTGCAGCATGTCAA
Organism: Brachionichthys hirsutus; assembly: GCF_040956055.1. Taxonomy (NCBI): domain Eukaryota; kingdom Metazoa; phylum Chordata; class Actinopteri; order Lophiiformes; family Brachionichthyidae; genus Brachionichthys; species Brachionichthys hirsutus. The sequence continues at coordinate 9,561,294 of NC_090904.1, read as the reverse complement.
CCTGTAAATAAATTAGAGAAGGAGTTCAGCTCAATGATTGCAGTAAACGTGCTGTTATAACCAGTGAATAACAACAACTAACTCTCTGTTGAACATTAGAAATCAAACTACAATCAACATGACATATTTAGTGTGTTTTAGATTTTATTTCAGTCTCCTCCAGCAGGAACAAGTGGAGAAAAGTAGAAAAGACTAAACTCTCCAGGCTTTGATTAAATTATGAAATGAAAAGAAAAGAAAAGAAAAAACACCCCCCCATTCTTTCAGATCAATTACAGTAGGATTGTTGTTTCCTTCACTGACCATGAATTTGATCAATGGCTCCTTCATCTTCTTCACGACATCCTCTGGCAGCCTGTTCAGCATGTCAACCTGTAAATAAATTAGAGAAGGAGTTCAGCTCAATGATTGCAGTAAACGTGCTGTTATAACCAGTGAATAACAACAACTAACTCTCTGTTGAAGATTAGAAATCAAACTACAATCAACATGACATATTTAGTGTGTTTTAGATTTTATTTCAGTCTCCTCCAGCAGGAACAAGTGGAGAAAAGTATGAAATACTAAACTGTCCAGGCTTTGATTCAATGATGAAATGAAATGAAATAAAATTACATGAAAAGAAAAGACACCCCCCCACCCCCATTCTTTCATATCAATTAAGACAGGATTGTTGTTTTCTTCACTGACCATGAATTCGATCAATTGCTCCTTAACCTCCGTGATGGCATCCTCTGGCAGCTTGTTCAGCGTGTGATCCTGTTAATAAATTAGAGAAGCAGTGTTCACCTCAATGATTCCAGTAAACGTGCTGTTATAACCAGTGAATAACAACAATTAACTCTCTGTTGAATATTAGAAATCAAACTACAATCAACATGACATATTTAGTGTGTTTTAGATTTTATTTCAGTCTCCTCCAGCAGAAACAAGTGGAGAAAAGTATGAAAGACTAAACTGTCCAGGCTTTGATTCAATGATTAAATGAAATGAAAATAAAATAAAAGACACCCCACACCCCCATTCTTTCAGATCAATTAAGACAGGATTGTTGTTTTCGTCACTGACCATGATCAGTAGTGCAACAATCGATGCTCACACGTCATGCACATTGTTAGATCCACCGGATTGTCCTTTGACGGGACTGAATGATGACAGGTTACTGTTGCTGCAGGACATGTGACACCATGCTGTTGTCCTGTTCAGGTGCATTTAGACGGAACAAAAACTAAATCTTAAATCATGATAATGACAAAATGGTGAAGATAAATTGTGTGTGTATATAGATATATATACTCAGATATATTTTTATCTTGTTTCATTTCAAGACAATTAATTCACGAGAGTAAAACTGCACGGAAACATTTCCATGAAGACGAGGCTTGTGAGTTCGGTGTGGAGGATCTCGACCGGTCTGATCTCAGCCCCAGCCAGCGCCTTTGACTGTACTTGTTCTGCTCTAACGTTCTTTCTAATAAATATATTCATCATCACCTCACAAAGGTTCTTCTGGATGGACGGTCAGAAATTCCCACGGACACAGAAATCTGTTGAAGTCCTTCATTTAAGGGTGGAGGTTATTTATTGAACTTACAATGGCAGGTCATGAACTTTCCAGTTGGTGTCAGGACTAAGTGTTGGAATACTTTTCTCGATCAGGCCAAGACCGTCAGATCGATCGAATTCTCAAACGCAGCTAATACCGGTACTTTATCTGTCTACGAGGATGACGCTAAATTACACGACACATTTCAGTTTAACTTCAAAAATATGAGCAGAGATTGTTCAGTAAGCAAACAGAGAAGATCTATAAATGACGGTTGGGTCCACTTCAGATGGGAACCGCTTCTGTGCTGCGACCACACTGCAGGGTTAACGGTCTCCTCAGAGACGAAGCGACAAACACTGACACCCAGTGGAAGAGACAGGCGTCCATAGAAAGCACGTCACAGACTAGCGTCTGGTGGTAAACACACTGTAATGAAGTTCAAACTTCAACGTCACAGCAAACACGAGGAGAGGAAGGAAAGACGTCAGCTCCTGGGTTTACGTGGAATGTCCTTGAGGAAAATCGGGGCCCCCAATGAGGCACTGAGACTCCTGATGGCTCCTTACGTGATGTCCTTCTGTCTGGGGGGCCTGTGGATGTTTCTGATCACACACTTCACCATCCACTCAATGCCCTCGTTCACGCCGTCCCTGTGTCAAAGCAACGCGACAGTTAGCGTTCCCTTTCTGATCGGTGAACGGACATAAGCAGAAGGAAAACATGCTTCCACTCAACAAATGACTTCATCGTTGCTTAGGTTGAAAATGTGACAAAAGTAAAAGGGATGTTTCACGCCGCTGTCAGCAGTCTTACCCCGTGAGGGCGGTGCACGGCTGGACCAAGCAGTCTCTCCGGCCAATCTTTGGAGCCAAGTCACTGAAGGACGTTTTAATGTCTGGCACTGACAGACAGTTCTGAGAAGACAAGAGACACGACATCTGATGGCTGCAGTAGAGACAGAACAGTTACAACCACCAAGTCACGCCAATGAGTCTGTCCGATAAAGTTCTAGATGAGACCTGAGAGGACACGGTCGCTCTGACAGCGTGACTTGTAGCATGGTGTAATCCTTGAAATGGCTGAACTCCCATCTTTTCTCAACATTTACATAATTAATATACAAGAGTCTCTTCCCAGTTGACGCTGATCTCAACGTCAAACATCATTCATTGGGATTTCAAGGCACAGGGTAAGAGCTGTGGTGGAGGCCCTCACATCAGCATCGACGTGCCCGACTCCCTCTGCTGGTGGATCACTGACTTCCTGACGGACCGGAGGCAGCATGTGCGGCTGGGAACGACGGTCTCGGACACTCGGACTATCAGCACCGGCCCCCCCCCAGGGATGTGTACTGTCCCCCTGGCTCTTCTCCTTGTACACCAACTGCTGCTCCTCCAGCCATCAGTCCACTTAATAATTCTGTCCCGGACTCTTGAACATTTTACGACCGGTAACTGGCAATGTTCTGTTTGCACTGCTGCTAATACACATCTGTGTATCCTCTCGTGATGCTGCTGTTTTTGTGATGTGTTCTGTACTTCTCTACGTCACAGAGAAAACATCCTAGTCTGTGAACCCTCATTGGCAATAAACTACTTCTGATTCTAATTCTGAAGACATTCGGTTTTGCCCTTTACTCCTGTCCATGGGGTCAACAGCAACACTGTGCTGGGTCAGAACTCCTCCTTCACCATTTGGATAATGTGTGATAATCTGCGTGTTAAAATGAGCCTGCATCAGCCGAAATAGATCATTCAGTACCGGTACATCCTGCTTGTTGGCCAGCACCAGGAGCGGGACGCCCTCCAACACTTCGCTGCTGATCATTTTCTCTGGAGGATATCAGAATGAAAATGATTGATTGAGCAACTGGTAAAAAAAATGTTTCCAACATGACTGAATACTGACAAATATACCTTCTGATAAAGGCTTCTCGCTAGTTGCTTATCATGACATCCACAGAGACAACAATAGCTGTTGATTTTAATACACCAGGAAATCAATCTGCACTGTCTGTTGCCAGGGTTACGTTCGATATCAGACTGCGTGACTCACCAAAAGCCTCCTTTGATTCTGGCAGGCGTCCTTCATCGGTTGAATCAATCACATAGATGACTCCATGGCACTCAGCATAGTACTAAATATGAAAAATACGAGCATGAAGTAAACATCAGAGCAGTGTGTGTGTGTGTGTGTGTTGTTGTTGTTGCCTGACTTTTCACTCACTTTGTCCCACAGAGACTGGAGCTCCTCCTGACCTCCCAGATCCCAGAACATCAGTCGAGCCTTTCCCACATCGATTGTTCCAACTGAGAAGGAAAATGAGAAATGAATGAGAAAAGACAAGGAAATGAAGACGCACAGCAACGGGAAATAAAAAGGAACTGACTTCAGTTGAGATAATAATTACAAGCATCACAATTCTACTGACTTTACCCAAATGAGTCCAGACAGAACCCGAGTGATTCATTTGAGTAAACAGCTGAAAGCTCTCTGATCAACCCAGAGTAGTAACCGTGACAACTACTTACTGTTCAGACCTACTGTGGTTGTGATCTTTGACAGATTCATGCCCTTGTAGTTCTTACTGAACTTTGTCTTGGTTTGTTCCAAAAAGGTCTGCAGAAAAAGGACAAGAGTGCCGTGAAAATGCAAATCACTGCCACCGAAACAAAACCTCTGGGACTCCAATCCCGAAGTAATTCTGTGAAGTTTTAGCCCTGTGTTTTACTACAGTCTGCAGCAGTACTTAGGGATGAATGCAGGAAAGCAGATGTATAATTTATCTGGTGAACATGTTGCTGCCAGTAAAGCTAATATTGAGCGAGGCTCATAAAGTGCATGAAATGCGAGCATTTACCGCAACTAGCTCTTTTTGAGGGTTTATACTCAGTGTCCTTTCGGCCCTTCTAACCACGGGCGGTGACGTACTTGGGTATTTCGACAGGTTTTCGCTAATAACGACAAATACATAGATTCTACAAATTACAATATCATGCAGGGCAGTCCAGGTGTGATCAATTCATACAATATCTTCATTACCGTTTTCCCAGCGTTGTCCAGTCCCAGTATCAAAACACAGTATTCGTCCTTTTGGAACATGTACTTGTACAGTCCAGACAATAAAGTGTACATCGTCGAAACAATTTTAAACAGCACAGCTAGCATGAATTAGCCTATAAAAAGGGCAAACGCAGCAACTCGCGCCACCGGGGCGACATTCTAATCAAAGTAAATTCATAAATAAGCGCGAAATTATAACTGAAAATGCATAAAACAAGTTAAGAAAAATCGTTTAAAGCTATCTTCCTGCTGTACACAGAAGGGATGCGACGTGTGCGCTAAACAGGAAGAAGGCCTTTAGGAATTGTGGGAATTGACGTTCGCGATCTTTCGTTGTAGCATGCTTGCTACGGGTTGTTTATTCCAATAAAACTACATTTCACAGAAAGCACTTTTTCATGCCAAAGAAACGCTCCTCCCTAAACTTTAAAAAAAAATCATTAACAGGAAGTCGGAATATTATTTATTTATAAAAAGAGAATGACATACAAAAGGTATACAGGTGAAAAAAAGGGTTTTAATGGTACAGCCAGTTCGTTTTTATTTTCCTTTTGATTTGTCAATTTGTGAAGTAATGTTCCATTGCTCTTTGAAAAACGACAAAAAAAACTTTATTAATTCGCTTTTATGGGTGGACGTTTTTTTCAGTAATGTGATCAAATAAAAAATAATAAAAGAAACACTTTTCTTCCCCCTTTAGAAAATTGTGGAAGCCAAAAATGATATTTTCCCATACAAGACAGAAAACACGTCAGTTTCCATAAGAAGACATTAAGGAGATGTTCAATAATGAATCTGAAATAATTAAAGAAGTATGAAATACTCAGAATATGAGAAACGGTCAACTTTTCAAATAAACAAACTAGAAAAGCACTCAGAGAGCACAGACCTCCCCCAAGCAGCTCATTCCCCTCCTAACTGGATCTACACCGTCCACATGGTGATCTGGATCAGCACCAAAAGGTTCTAGATTGTTCTTGGTATCTTTATACACTAACCATGAAAAGTCAAAGTGAATCAGAGTTGATTTTTAACTAATTCTTGAATCCATAAATGGGTTTTTAATGTAATCTTTTTTCCTGACCTCATTCTGGATCAGAAGTTCCACAAGACATGTTTCAGGATGGTTCATATCGGACCCCTTTATGACTGTGATGTTTGGTGACTGAATTGATTGCAGATTTTAAAAGCTAGGATTTATTTTGAAAAAGCCTCCATTATAAGTAAATCGGAAAATCCAGGTTTCTTTCGTATCCAGACGGGTATCTGATCGCTCTCAGAATTTAATGGGATCTAAATTAGACCAAGACCCATCTTCAGATTTCTTTTCATCAAGATCCATCCAGCAGTTTTTCTGCTGGCAAACAGAGAAACGCTGTCAAAAATATAGCCTCCTTGGTGGAGGCAATAAATTACATCTCAGGAGACCAGGAGATATCGCTCGGATACACAACAGATACTTGCAGAATGATGAGTCAAAGTGTGACTTGTTGCTAAAAAAAGTGAAAAATTGAATTCCTAAATAGCCGATGTTGGCACTTTGGTCTTTTGCTAAGTATAAAGTTTTGCTAAAAATATAAATATATTTATATATATATATACACCAGATATATATAAAGTAATATATACATATATATCACTTTCACTCTAGCGGTTGTGTTCATATTGGTGATTTTCCACGGAGGGTCGTTCTACCTGTTTTTGTGTATCAGATGTCGTCTCCTGTGTCTGAGGTGATTTCCCTCCCCCCAGGTGTGTAGTGGTGTTTGTATTATCATGCTTCAAAGGGTAGCGTTACAGATGGAATCCCCTTCACACACCTTCACAGGGAAGCTTTGGAGCTTAGAGTGTGGGGGTTTCAGTCTGAAGTCGCAGCCACATGTTTGATGCTCTCCTCTCTGAACGAATGACTCAGTCGCTTCCTGTTGAGACTCGGTGCTTCCCGAAAACAGTGCCTCAGCGAGGGTCGGCTTCGTAGCGTTGCTGCTCAGAATTGAGATGACATAACAACACGATGTCTGTTGTATGCTTTCAAGGGAATTTTTATTTGTGTTAAGGTTGTGTTAAGTATGGCATTAAACACGGGGCTTGGGAAGCTTATTGTGACTGTTGGATATATTCTATACAGAAATATGTTTATATATTCAGTAAATGATTGTATTGTCATTGGTACAAAATAATCCACATAGTCTTAGTGGTGACAAGTAGGACTACTATGGCGAAGGTGCAAGATGTAGATTTCCATGGGGACTGAAATGAAGGTTCAAACTCAGCAGTTACTGCAACAGCGCTTTTGTTCATAATGTGCTATCTGTATATTACATAGCATGGAAACATAAATCAATACAACACTAATGACAGAATCACCCAAATGATCGTATGCACAGAGGATAGAAGGCATTAATGGCTGACATTCGTCTCGGTTCAGGGCCAGACACAGCACTTGCAGCCATCGTCAAACACTGTTCCACTTGCGCAGTAACGCAAGAAGGTCTCGCCACCGGCGCACGTGTAGAAACTGGTCTTGTCATCCGGGTTAACGTAAATGCCGTCAGGTTTGCCGTTGCAGAAGCCAGATCCTGGGACGTGGGTGGTAGTCGTGGTAGTCGTGGTAAGAGCATCGGGAGTGGGAGGGGTCGGAGGTTTAAGGGTGGTAACTCCTGGCTCGGGTGTGTTAGTAGGGGACGGAGTGGGAAAATCTGAATGGCGGGAGAAAAAGAAGAGTTTGAAGCAAATTTGCAAACATTTGTAAGTTGGAGGTTGACGGTGTTCATGTGTTCAACCAGTTCCCAACTAGTTCGTCGACGCAGAATTCTAAAAGCGGCAATCATTTGGAGTTTTTAGAGAACAATCCTCACTTAACAACGTACCTGTTTAACGACTGAAGGAGTTTAGACTGGCTTTCGTAAAATTGTAAAACTACGTGTTTAGCAGCGAGGAGTCGCTGTTAGGACAAGCGGAATACACTGGCTGCGGAGTTGTGAGTGAGTACGTATATTTGTACACTATAATTGGCCGATACGTATGAAAATATTAACAGCTTTTCATTCCTTCATTCATTTTCATGTCCGCTTTATCTGCCTTGTGGGTCACGGTTGTTGCCGGAGTGCATCCCAGCTGTTTCTATGGGCGAGAGATGGGGTACACCCCAGATCCGTCGCCAGAGCATAGCGGGGTAAACATTTCTTGACAAGACAAAATCTTGGGGTTTCCTTTAACGACGAAAACGGTTAGGGACGAGGCCTTCGGAACGTAAATCCGTCGTTAAGTGAAGCCCACCTGTACTTTAAAAAAAAGGGAGGTTCTTGGAGACATAAATAAGTTTCCCAACTTCTCCCTGAAAAGCCTTGGACTTACCAACATCGAGAAGTTTTCGGAGATGGGACAGCAGAGGGTGGTTGCCCTGTGAGCAGAACCTTCCAGCAAAGTCATCTAAATCAAGTGCCCACACAAAGGCGCCGCCAAAGTTTTGTTCCTGCAGGTAGCGCACCTGTTTGCAGAAATAAAACGAAATGCAGTGGAAATTTATGTCGTCTCTTTTGGTATGCTGTGAGGGGGCTCAACGTAACCTGATGTGCCACCGACCTTGATGTCATAGCTCTCCCTGGTGTCAAATCCCACCCATTCATTGCCCTTGAAGGCATAGGGAACTTTCTGGTCTTCAATCCACTGCATGGAAGCGCCCTTCAAAAAGCCACAGATCTACGCCAAAGAGAGCGCCATAAAGCGTCTTATTATTTGAATTAAGTCACTACAATCGACGTCTACTATGATGGCTTTATTGAAACTGCACCTCATAGTAGGACCAGAAGCCGGCTTCACGTGTGAACGGACCAGCTGATGCAGGGCCGCTAGCTGGAGCTCCTACGCTAGTGTCGGTTGATGTCAGACGGAAGGTACGGCCATAAGCGGCGAATCCCATCCTCAGCTTGTTCACTGGGGTGCCGTTGTCTCTCCAGTACTTCATGGCAAAGTCCTTGAAATATTGACAAGAAAAGTGAGTTAAAAACAAAGGGCATCCCTCAATTGACTTTTACTTTAGGTCCCAATGTCCCATCTTCCTTACAGTGTTAAAGTAGATGAGGTCCCCGTGGTCGTGTTCTCCTCGGAACAGCGGGCTGTTGTGTCCGGTGAACCGCTCCCATGTTCCGTGGAAGTCGTAGGTCATCACGTTGATGAAGTTCATTTCCCTTAAACACAGAAGCAGTCGCGTCATGACGGTTCTCTCTCTAAATATGCTCGTGGCAACGCACTCACTTGGCGATCTCAGCAATCTCATATCCACCATCGATGGTTCCCTTCCCAGCTGACACCGCGGCAGTCAGCATCAGTTGAGCGTTGCCGGTGGACGTCGCTTCAGCTGCGTAGGCTTGAACCAGTTCCTGCAAAAATGCACCGAAGAAAAAGTCAGAAGTCAACCAGCAGTGGTTGGACAATTGCAATTTTAGACAAACTGTTCTCACCCTGCAGAGTAGAGTAAATCTCTGTTTGTCCCCTGGGGGGCTTCCACGAGCACCGGGGTACTCCCAGTCCAGATCCAGACCATCAAATCCATGAGTCCTAAGGAATTTGATGGTGGATTGGATGAATTTCTGACGGTTAGCTGGCGTGGACACCATGATGGAGAACCTGCAGAGACGTTTTAACTCCGTTATCATCCTTGAAATGATCCCTCGAGGTCATTAGGATACCAGTCTTTGCATCAGTGCTGTATCTGCTGCATATGAGCTCAAAGGCCATTTGGCAAGCTGGTAAAAGCCAGTAACTACCTTATTTAAAACTACATTAGAGATTGGACTTGCCAAAATGACTAGTGAGAGTTTTAGATTTTCTGTTTTACCTGAAGGGAAAAACCTAATTCTGTATGATATCTTACTTTACTGTACGGTACAGTTGTGTTTTTTGTTCTGGTTTATTCTGACATTGAAAACAACATTTTCTTAGACCACAAAAATGCACTACCGGTATTACGTATTCAAATAAATGCCGGGGATAGTTATCTGGAAGAACCCGGGAAGAACTGTCCGGCATCTCACTTTTAAATTCTGAGAGAGATCCGGAACCCCGTTTGGAAGTTATGTTTTTTATTTATTATAATTACTACTCACTGTGCTGAACCGAAGTTCCATCCACCGACCGCCAGCAGAGTCTTCAGATTGGGATTTCTGGGACGTGCAGAGATTGATTTAGACATTTTTGCCCCACTTTATTAATGCATGTTTTGGTTTTGAACATTTCACCAACAGCCGACTCTCACTTGGTCTTCAGAGCATTGAAAGACTTGTAGAGGACGTCATCGTTCCACTCGTAGGTAACGAGCTCGTTGTTGGAGTTGATGATGGAGAAGGCATAGATAAGAGTGGTGCACAGGAAGGGGTCCACATCTTGAGGCATGAACTTCCCCTCTCCAGGCCTATACTGGGACCAGTTGGTGAAGTAGCACTCCATCCTGGAGGCAGTTCCTGCGGTGGAGAAACAGGCACATAAAGATCGGATTCCAGTTATTGGAGCAGGTGAAACAGAGGAGATAAAATAAAAAAACTACCCTGACTTACCCAGCTGGCAGACAGCCAGACAGATGGCTAAATAATTGAGAAAACACAGAGTTAGAGAAAGAAACATTTTAAATTGAACACAGAAAATGATGCTGGTCAATCAGCAAAGAGTCGGCGACGCCAGCAGCAGGAGATACCTGCTAGGATTGTCAGCCGGCTCATTTTGGATGGAACTTCTGGTAACTTGAACGGATGTCTGAAAGAGAAAGAGGAAACCTTCTGTTAAATGAAACCAAGAAAAATCACCGCTAGAAATCCAAAATCAGAGGGGCCGTGCCCTCATTAACTCACCTTAGGATCAGGTGATGGACCCAAACATTAGGAGCAGTTGTGGGTCTTTTATACAGTTGAAAACGGGAGGCGTTGCGCCCTTTGATAAATCCGGTTAATGAATGTCATAATAATTAGCGCGTGTTCGGATAAGATCCTGCCTGAAGCACATTCAGGCGGTGCAGCACTCTGGACCTGGACCACGTCCTGTCCAGTGGTCACATCGGCCATTATCACATCATTAATCAGTGGAAATGACCACAGTGAACCGTGGATCATAGTCCTCAACTCCTGCCTTTGGCTAATATTATTTCTGTTGTCATGGTAACGTAACTAGAGGTTACAATTGCGCACACAAAACAATCTGTTGAATCGGTTCAAACGAGAATCAGTAGTCGATCAGTGGCAAAGCGGGTTATCGAGACAGAAATCTGCGGCCGCAAGTACAGTTTTACACATTTTACTATAGATTTTTACTGTTTCTGTGATAAAGCAATTCATTTGAATACGATCGGGGTTACTGACAAGTAGTTTACACACTTGCTCAAATTATTAATTACAAAATGACATAAGAAATTGTCTCATCTATTTTTTATTAACATTAGACATGATGAGAGTAATCAAACTATTAATGAGGTGATGACATAACATGCTTTATAACCCTTTGCATCGAAATGATCCTTATGTAACCACCTTTTATTGAACAAACAATAATGAAAGCGATGTAAAAATAACATATATTAATATCTTACTTTAGCAGTAAATAAAGTACCTTGTGTATGTTTGTGTATGTTTTAATCACCCTGACATGATCTCAAGGTCTTTAAGACACACTTCGTTCATGTTTTGGGAATAAAATGTTCAGTCGGCATGAAGCACATGTTTATACGTTTTTAGTGAAATATAAGAGTTTATATAAAACTAACTAGAAAAACACTCGGAGAGCACAAACCTCCACCAAGCAGCTCATTCCGTACCTAATTGGATTTACACCATTTTTATTTTATTTAAATTTTTAGGTTCAATTACCATAAAACATACCTTTAGCAGTTTAATTCACATTGGCATTATTATTATTATTATTATCCTAGATTATTCTTGGTATCTTTATACACCAACCATGAAAAGTTAAAGTGAATCAGAGTTGATTTTTAACTCATTCTTGAATCCATAAATGGGTTTTAATGTTAAAATGTAACATTTTTTCCTGACCTCATTCTGGATCAGATCCAGAAGGCATTTTTCATGATAGTTCATATTGTACCCCTTTATGACTGGGGTTTTTGGTGAGTGACTTGAATGCAGATTTTACAAGATAGGATTGTTCTTTTCTTTTTTAAAGCCTCCATTATAAGTAAATGGGAAAATCCAGATTTTTTTTTTGTATCCAGACGGGTATCCGGATCCCTCTCACAATTTAATGGGATCTAAATTAGTCCAGGACCCATCTTCAGATTTTTATTCATCCAGAACCACGTGACAGTTTTTCCCGTAATCCTACTAACAAACAAACAAACAAAAACAGAACCTCCTTGTCAGAGGTAATGATCATATGAAACAGAGGAACATTCTGTAATAACCTTTCCTTTTCTCCTGTTTCTATCAACGACTTTAACCGCTTTATCTTTTCCCTTGTCGAACGCCGGCCGTGACCATTGGCCATCAAGATGTTTCCTCGCTGGCGGCCTGTTTTTCCATGGCAAGTGAACTTCAGCTCACACGGAGATAGTGTGGAGGTGGAGGTGGAGGTGGGGAGGCAGCGAGGATGCAGGGTGGGGTCATCCCACCCTGTTTTCTTTTTATGTTAAAATGTAATATTTATTCCTGACCTCATTCTGTATCAGATCCAGAAGACATTGTTCATGATAGTTCATATCGGAACCCTTTATTACTGGGATGTTTGGTGAAAAATCTGGATTTTTTTGTATCCAGACAGGTATCCGGATCACTCCTAAAGTTTAATGGGATCTAAGTTAGACCAAGACCCATCTTCAGATTTCTTTTCATCAAGACCCATGCAGCAGTTTTTCTGTAATCCTGCCAACAAACAGAGAAACAAACAAGAATTGTCTTGTTTGTTAATCCTGGATTTACATGATCATAATTCAGATCACCACCAAAATCTGATGGATGGTTCTTTGGGTCGTACCCCACCTCCATCCAGAAAATCTGAACTCAGCACATTGTGAGTCATCCTACCGAGTTGGTTTCCTGCCAGACGTGATCAATAGACAAGCGACCAGCTCGTGTCTTTATCGCCAGCCTTTTATAAATATGTGCTGGGATAGCATTGATCAGCTGTACAACTCTAGTTTGTGTATATCCGGAGTCACAAAGTGTTGAGTTTGCTCTTTTTTTTGATTTTCTGATCTGCTTCATGATTAACAGTTTATGTAGAGAAGATAAGAGCCCTTAATTCTTATGATCTCATAAACACTTGTCTAAACTACAGCTGAGGGAAATAGTACCACTATCCTCATCCTTGTCCTCCTCTCCAAGTTATTATTATTATTATTATTAGTAGTAGTAGTAGTAGCAGTAGTAGAAGTAGTAGCAGCAGTACAAGTCCCTGTACAAGTTCGTTCTGTACAAAGTCTCTGCTGTGTGACCCGACCATGAACTCAAAGCAGACTCTGATCATTAGAGAATAAAAGAACCCCAGCAGGCTAAGAGTTCACGTGCATCGGCGTTGCTATCATTTATATCAGGTGTAAAATTGATGCTTTGTGCAACAACAAATGGAGACACACGATCGGTCCAGTCGGTCCCTGACCTTGACTCATATGCAGCTATAAATCCAGTCCAGGATCCGGACTACGGTTCTTTGGATAAACACTGATAACCCTGATAATGGAGCACTTTGAACAGATGTCTATAGGTATTTAGAGGTAGAGGTACTTCTTTACGTCAGAATGTATTGTACTACAGTAAGGACTGGGATGCTGTGAAAGGTCAGCCACGTCCGCAGTGAATGATTTTTAATGTCAGGGTTTAAAGCAACTAATCACATGGAATAAAAGATTATTATTATCAAGGTTAATGTCAGTCATCAAGCAAGCGTATCAGTTAGCGTGCTTGTTCTGCATGCCGTTATGCAAGGCTGCTGTAAATATGAATGAGATAAACTAACCGTGAATAAAATAACAAAACACGCGTGATACAATTATATCAGTAAATTAGCAATTTACTGCCAATACTCTTCAATTGTCGTCAGGTAAGAAGCATTTCAGATAGTGCCCAAGAGTAACATAGCATGGTAAGAAATATATATATATATATGAGAAATATTATGGCATGCCGTTCAGGAACTTATTATATATATATATCAAAGGCTCGGAATATATATATATATTCGGTGCACGTTTAGATATATTCCGGAGTTCGGACCATATTCTCAGACTTTTGATATATATATTCCGGAGTTCGGTCCATATTCTCAGACCTTACTTTTGATATATATATATAATAAGTTCCTGAACGGCATGCCATAATATATATATATATATATATATAATTGTATATTTCTTACCATGTTTTATTGGTTTTTTTAAAGTTATACCACAGAATATGCAGCTTCATAGGTAGCACAGGTAGTGTGGCTAGCAGGAGCTAACGTAGCGTTGCCAGTTTCTCCCTTGAGCCGGTCCCAATCTCAGATAAATGCAGAGGGTTGCGTCAGGAATGGCATCCGGCATAAGACTTTGCCAAAATTGAACATGCAAACATCCTTAAATGAGAAAGTCATAGGCCCGGGTTAACAACGACCCACAAGACGCTGCTGGAAATTGGATTACTGTGGATCGAAGACAGATACAAAGACGAGTATGAAGACAACTGCATCAATGGCCAGGGCTGGTGTTGGGGAGGACGATTCAAAGGACAGGGTGAAGTGGAGAATGATGATTTGCTGTGGCGACCCCTTACGGGACAACAGAAAGTACAGTTGTAGTAGTAGTAGTAGTAGTAGTAATAGAAGTAGTCATCTGAGACAAATCCCAGTGGCTGTTCCACTGGTGAGTGATGGTGTGAGTGGCTACTTCCTGATGTTAGTTCACCTGGGCGTGTTATTCTATGATTAAAGGTATGGCCCAGTAATTAATCATGTTGCAGTCCAACAGCAGGACTGAGTGAGCTACGTTACATGGGCACCGATGGCGAAGATGCCCCTGGAAGCGTACTGGAACCGCTGCCTTGACACTCTCATTCCCAGTGGAGCAAAGAGATTCCATTTGTTGGCCTCTTATTGTGCGGATATGTTGTGTTTCTTTGGTGCTTCATGATTTTGTTTTGTACCTGTGACGTTTAGGGTTAGGGTTAAGACATCCATAAGAAGACCCAGGAGCGGAAGTCACCCATTAACTGGCCAAAATCCTGTGATAAAAAGGTATGGGAAACAGTCAACACAGACCTCATATTGCTGTTGGAGCAGCTTCGTGGAAATGCAGTGAAGAAACTGGATAGAATGGGAGAGCTCATTTACAACTATGGAGCTGAACGCTTTGGAGCTGCAAGCAAAAGGAAGAAAACACCATCCATCCCTATTCAATCCAGGAGACAGCAGGAAATAATTCGACTGGTCAAAGAAAGAAGGCAGCTGAAGAAACAGTGGAGGAAAACCACAGAGGAAGAGAAGGAGGGCATAAACGTGCTGCAGGCAGAAATTAAGAACCGGCTATCAGTACTGAGGAGAGCTGAAAACCTGAGAAAGAGGCGTAGAGAGAAGGAATGGGCAAGAGCTAACTTCTTCAAAGACCCTTTCAAGTTTGTAAAGGGTCTGTTCACGAAGGAGAAAAATGGAAACCTCCAAACAACAAGGGAAGACCTCGAAGCCCACCTATCACAAATATACTCCGACAGCCGCCGACATGAACAGGTCTCACTACCACATGACATGCCACCGTTACATCCTCCAAAACATCAGCTAGACGTCAGCCCTCCCAAGTGGAGTGAAGTAGAAAGAACTGTATGGCCGAGCAAGAGCAGCATCCTCCCCAGGGCTCAACGGGGTGCCATACAAACTCTATAAGTATGCACCAGATGTCCTGCGTTTCCTATGGCGACTGATGAGGCTGGTATGGCTGAAGCAGACGATACCAACAGCCTGGCGAAGGGCAGGGAGCATCCTGATCCCAAAGGAAAAGGACTCTACTGATATTAGCCAGTTCCGCCAAATCAGTCTCCTGAATGTAGAGGGTAAAATCTTCTTCAGTGTAGTGGCTCACAGGCTGACTAACTATCTGGAAGTGAACAACTTCATTGACACATCTGTGCAGAAAGCGGGGATGCCAGGCTTTCCTGGGTGCATGGAACACCTGAGCATGATATGGCACCAAGTCCAGGCTGCAAAAAGGGATGGAAGAGACCTCCATGTTGTTTTCCTTGATTTGGCCAATGCCTTTGGCTCGGTTCCACACAACATCTTATGGTCGGCATTTAGCTATTTTCAAGTTCCAGATGTTATCACTGCCCTCTTCAGGGCCTACTTCCGAGACGTGCAGATATGCCTGTCAACAGCAGAGTACACCACAGCTTGGCAGCATCTGGAGGTGGGCATCATGGCAAGATGCACCATTTCCCCACTCGTCTTCACCATGGCCATAGAAGTCATTATCCGTGCATCTCGATGGGTGGTGGGAGGAGAGCGGCTAAAACCAGGCTTGCGCCTCCCTCCCATTAGGGCATACATGGATGATATGACCACTCTAACTTCAACCATTCCATGCACAAGACGGCTGCTGAGGAAGTTGCAGGAGAACATCGAATGGGCCCGGATGAGGTTTAAACCGAGCAAGTCCAGGAGCTTATCTGTGGTGAAAGGGAAGCTATCAGACCAGCGCTTTAACATCGGTGAGGAGCCCATACCAACTGTGTTAGAGAAGCCAATCAAAAGCCTTGGGCATTGGTACGATGCAACCCTTAAGGATATGGTTTAAGTGGAGCAGCTTAGACAGGATGCCATCAGCGGTCTTCAGAGCATTGACAGGACCATGGTCCCTGGCAGGCTGAAGCTTTGGTGTCTTCAGTTTGGTCTCATACCTCGGCTGATGTGGCCTCTGACCATTTATGAGGTACCGTGCTCGAAGGTTGAGAAGCTGGAGAGGGTCATCAGCTCTTTTGCCAGGAAATGGCTTGGGCTTCCCAGGTGCCTTACCAACATAGCACTGTATGGTAAAGGCATCCTGGAGCTTCCTCTATGTAGCCTCACAGAGGAATACAAGAGCAGCAAAGTCAGGCTGGAGATGATGCTGACAGATTCTCGAGACCCCTGTGTAGCTCAAACTGCTCCTGCAATTGCAACTGGGAGGAAGTGGACTCCAACTGTAGCTATACACCAGGCTAAATCAGCCCTTAAGCACCGGGATATTGTCGGCCACGTGCAAATGGGAAGAGGAGGCATTGGCCTAGAGGAGAGTAAACCATCCTGGTGCAAGGCATCTCCAGCTCAGCAATGTGGGCTGGTGGTCGAGGAGGTTCGCCGAGAGGAGCAGGCTGCAAGGTGTGCAAAGGCTGTCTCACAAGGAAAGCAAGGTCAATGG
Source organism: Brachionichthys hirsutus (assembly GCF_040956055.1). Taxonomy (NCBI): domain Eukaryota; kingdom Metazoa; phylum Chordata; class Actinopteri; order Lophiiformes; family Brachionichthyidae; genus Brachionichthys; species Brachionichthys hirsutus. The sequence continues at coordinate 9,544,321 of NC_090904.1, read as the reverse complement.
ATGCGTTGGGAAGATGTTGAGAAGCGCAAGCTCTCTTGGAGAGAGATGTGGGACATGGAAGCTTATCGAACCAGCTTCATCCTGCGAGCGACATATGATGTGCTACCATCACCACAGAACCTCAACCAATGGTACGGAGAAGATCCTACATGCCCCCTCTGTCCATCTCCAGCAAACTTGAAGCACATTCTAGTTGGCTGCAAGACAAGCCTTACACAAGGCCGTTACACCTGGCGGCACAATCAAGTCCTGAAGTGTCTGGCAGCTGCACTGGAGAATAGAAGAATGGTCGTCAATGCCCTGCCCCCCCTTTCCTCCCATCTTACATCATTAGGACATTTTGTCCGTGAAGGGGAGAAACAACAAAAGAGATGTATTCCAAAATCAGAGGTAGGACAGATGGGAGCAGCACGGGACTGGAGGCTCCTTGTTGATCTGGAGCAGAGACTCTGCTTTCCAGTGGAGATCGCCACGACCAACCTCAGGCCAGATCTTGTGTTGTGGTCTACCTCAATTCGAAGTGTTTACATCATAGAGCTCACAGTGCCATGGGAGGATAATATAGGCGAGGCCTTTGAGCGGAAGAAGCTTCGGTATGCTGAGCTGGCAGCGGATGCTGAACAACGGGGCTGGAAGACCACAGTCCTCCCTGTAGAAGTGGGCTGCAGAGGCTTTGTGGGCAGGACTGCTACTAGTCTCCTCAGGGGCATGGGAATCCGGGGCCAGGCCCAACGTCAAATCATCAAAGCCCTGTCCAATGCTGCTGAACGAGCAAGCCAGTGGCTCTGGATTAGGAGGAGAGACAACAGCTGGGCTCCAAAATGACAGAGACAACATCAGGGGGTATAGAAGGGGGTAAGGCAGAGGGGGGCACACCCGGGACGCCAGGTGTTGCTGCTGAACCCTCTTGAGGTGTCGTGGGCCTGTTCAGTGAAACACCTATGATGGAGGGTGCCCACCTGATGACCCCAATGAAACCCTTAGCCCCTTCTATCCTGCCCTGTGATGACTATAATCCCTACCCATTTATCAAGGTAAAAAAGGATTGTAACATCCAGTCCCATTCCGGTATGCAGTCAGACAAGTTTGGCTCAGGGATGAGGATGCCCCTGCCGTGCAGAGTCCAGTGCACTTTGGGTAATAACACCATATCCTGTGTTTGTAAAACATAAAGGGTAATTAACTGGTCAGGTTGGAGTACAGTCCTAGTTGACCTTATTTACTACATGTATGAGCCCCATAATGAACTATACACACTACCACCATTGTAAGCTGACATGCAGTCAGGAGCTTACATGCAGAAAAACAACATAAAATGAAGAAATTAATTTATTAGTTGAGATTTATCCATAGATGTGTACTAAAAAGTTATTTTCCATCCCATTATTTTTATTATTTTATTATTTTCTGTGTTACATGCTAGCAGTGAGATGGTATTACTGTCTCTGTGTATGCCTCTATTTACTATAGTATGAACTAAATTCCCATAGTTCAGATGATGTATATCAGGGGTCCCCAAACTTTTTCCTGTGAGGGCCACATCACTGTTCCCTTCTCTGATGGAGGGCCAGGGTCAGTTTGTACAGGAAAAGTGTGATGATGGCAGGGGTGCCTAAACATTTAGGGGCCGAATGCGGAGGCAGGCTGCAGTTTAGGCTTCATCTCACCATCACAACTACACACAGTGACATGAATCGAGTGTCACACACGCAATGCCTCTCACACCCAAACTCAGTCTCTCTCCAGCACTATCACGAAGTGCAGAGGCGAAGAACGACTGGATCAATCAGCTGATCCAATACAGCTGCAAAGGACCAAACAACAAACCTCAAATTATTGTAAAGAACCTGAATGCTGCACGCCTCGGTTTCAAACCCAGGATCTTCTAGCAGGGAGTCAAGTGCACTACCCACTACACCACCTAGATGTGACCCCATCAAACATTAGGATAAATAGACAGTAGCATTGTTGACTTTAGACCAGAGGCACTGGTTTTGAATCCAGTACGACGTCACCTGGTCTGAGACACGCCCACTCCACATAACACAAAAGGAAAAAGCACAACATAACAACACAACAACATAGCAACACAGAACAACATAACAACACGCTGTGGTCTGAGATATCAACTTATTATTTGACAGGTACGACTTTAGTAATACCTCGAGTCTCCTCACCTATACGGTGGCGTGGTCGGTAGGGTTACCGACTCACAGCCGGAGGAACTGGGATCGCATCCAGCTGTGGGGGTGGAGTAGGGGCGGCAGGGTAGGCCCAGGGCCTTACCTGGCGGAGCGAACTGGACCACTGGTCCACTCCACTCCGCTCAGGTGTGCCCTGGACCTACCCTGTTGCCCCTGCTCCATCTTATTCCCTTAGTGGGATTCAATACCAGGGCCATTTTGCCCTGCCAACTATGCCACCGTGGAGGTGAGGAAACCTGCCCTGTTATTACAAAGTAATTACTATGTAATAAGTTTGACTTTTACCCTTAGCAAAGAAGCTCTCCAAAGTTTTTATTTTTGATATATTCATTTTTGCTCGTTTACAGCTGTTTTTTAGTAACGTATCACGTGACCAAGAAAATTCACAGGCGAATGTCACATTGGAGAAAGTCCAGTCGTTTCTCGAAATAAAACATATTTTAGATGCTAATAATCGATACAACGGAAATTGTATAAATTATTTACTCTTTCTGTTTTTGTTTTCTTTTCCTCATGTCCCCGAAGGGGCTCCGTACTAGCTGTAACTTATTCTGTTTGACTAGTAAAACTGAAAAAAGAAAAAGAAAACTTCAATCAACAAGTGATCAATGCTTTTGTTCAGAAGCAGCAGCGCATAAAACTTTATTTATAAGTAAAGACAAGAACATAATAACCTTTTTTTTTAAATTAGATGTGCTTTTTTGTGTGCTACATCTTGTATGTTAAAATGCTGATTTGATATTCCTAACGTATGGTAATCTGTTAACTGCTGCCAATCAAATGGTGAATAATCTACTCTGTAGGGTTCTTACGGAGTCTGCTGAAGAACAAAGAGGAATTCTTGAACGTTGATGAATCAATACTTCTTAAAAACTATGGACTAACAATCGGCTGCTAGATGGTAAATGTGAACTGACATTTTCTTTCCTTTACAAAGAATGATTTTATTCATATTTCCCTCCCAGCTCATCCATTTTATTCATTCACCAGGTCATGAAAGATTTTAGATGGAAAGCAGTGATCTGGTTGAAAATAGTCCTACTCTCAGTTTAAATCAGTTGAATCAATGCAAGCTGATGCTACATCTCATAGGTGTGTTGTTTTAGTCGACGGGGGCTCATGGCCAGTTGCAGCACTTGCAGGAGTCCCAGTAGATCAGACCGGGCTGGCAGCGGTGAAGGAAGGTGTTTCCTACAAAGCACTGGAAGTAGGTGGTCTTATCCGCCGGGTTCTCGTACAGACCATCTGGGCGACCACGGCAGAAGTCTGCTATGGGGTCCCTGGTGGTGGTAGGGGCAGGTGTAGTGCTAGGCCTTGGGGGGAAGCCTGTAGAAAATGACATTGATTATGAATTATGAACAACAGACTTTTTGATCCGTGCTATCTACAGTAAACAGCTGTTTTCAGAAGATTAATGACTGATAGATCTATTGATTGAGTCAACTCCATCAGAGTGTCGTGGCTTTGTGAGTTATTTGGACTACAGTGTTTACCCATTGACATTCTGAGGTGACTGATGAGAGGGTAAGCTCCTTCTGAGCAGAAGGATCCACCAAAGTCATCCATATCCAAGGTCCAAACATGAGCACCTCCCAGTCCTGCGGCGGTCATCCACTCGACCTACAGGAAGACTACCATCAGTTACAGATACATGAACCGCAGACAGCTACAGGGCCCAATATGGGCCCAGTGTGATTCGACCTGCTCTGGAGCACAGGGGTACCTTGGAAGAATAGCTTTGCTTGTCATCATACCCAACCCAGGAACTGCCATGGGTGGCATAAGGAACCCTTTGTTCAGGGATCCGTCCCACGGTAGCACCAGGTCTGAACTGACAGATCTGGTACAACATAAAAAGACCATCCAAATGATCATTAACATTTTTCAATGTAAATTTGCTTCATCGGTTTACATCATGAGAAGAGAACTCTTTCTGTCACGGACTTTAGCTTTAGCAACATTATGTATAGAACAGAGACAATTATCACATGTAAGTGGTACCAGGAGGTTTATTCCTGTTGTAAAGCAGTGTGTTTGTTACATACATGAAAATTGAAAAATGTGGACGAAACCCATAGAGCCCCATGGAGAAACCTAAAAGTGAAGGGTCGTGCCCCATCCAACCAATGTTTCATGAAAGAAGCCAACGAGGCTGAACTTATCTGTCGACACCATTTTCAGATTGGTATGGGCACCAGCAGTAGCAACAGTGGCCTACCAGCATCTTGCATTCTCAAATTTGATTGGTACTTTTGTCATAAATGTGTGCCAATGAGGTCTGACATAGCTGTGAACACTGTTTTAACGTTCATGAATGTGCCATACCTCATAATAGGCCCAGAAGCCGGCAGTGCGAGTGTAGGCTCCGGCATCTGCAGGGCCATTAGCTGGTGCTCCGAGGTCTGAAAAACCGCTAGAAAGGCGGTAGGTTCGTCCGTAGGTGGGGAAACCCAGCAGGAGCTTCTCAGCTGGTGCTCCTAGAGCTTTCCAGTGGGCTATAGTAGAGTTCTAGATGAAAAGATAAGTAAAAGACAATGAAATAACAATTTCAACCCATAGAGAGAAACAGAGAGATACCCAAACCCTAACGCCTGGGGAGCGGACTCAGCCTTACCAGGTCATCTAAATCTAACACTCTGTATATTAACGCTGAAACCAAAACCCACCTGAAATAAAACACTAATGTTAGCTATCACTGCTGCATGGGGGTTGGCTTTCAGGGTATTTCAGGTTAGATGCACTCTTGTTGCAACGTTTGGGTTCACTTTTACCCAGATGTCCCTGGTACTGAAATCTAGCACCCCTGACGTGACTTGACAATTCAGCCTGTACCCTTTAATGCAGCTCAACCTCAGTGAAAGTAGCATAAAGTGGACCCATATTTCGCATAGCAGTGAGCATCTTACGATGTTGTGATCAAATTGCGAGCCAATGTCCACAGCGCTGCGGTACAACGGGCTGTTGTGTCCGGTAACTGCCTCCCAGTGCCCGTGGTAGTCATAGGTCATGACATTGATGAAATCCAGATAACTGTTGAGTTTTAAATTTGGCATTTTTAGAAGAGCAGCTGAAGATGTTTAGTTCAGTTCGATGCCCTTTCAAACAAACTTACTTCAGAGTTCCGTTGCCCTCGTAAGCCTTATCAATGGTGGAGCGGAGAGCGGCGACGTTGGCCGACAGGAGCAGCTGAGTCTTCCTGGTGTCTATGGCTTCCTTTGCAAAGGCCCGGGACAGTTCCTGAAAACAGAATCAGTAAAGACCACCTCAGATCATGCCGTTCTGCCATCGCAGCAACTTTTAAGATGCCCAGAAACGGTGGCATTAACCAGTCATTTTCAACAAGTAACAATGAAAAATAAGGTCCAATCTAACCAAGAGCAGCAGAGAGAACCTCATCTTGTCTTCTGGTGGGCTGCCGTTGTGTGCGGGATATTCCCAGGCAAGGTTCAGCCCGTCAAAGCCATGAGTGCGCAGGTAGCTGATGGCCGAACTGATGAAGGCTGTACGAGTCTCAATCTTGGAAACCATGGCGATGAATCTGATAGGATGTACAAAAAAACAACAACAATTAGCATTCGGGCAGGACAGCAGAAGAAGAAGGTTTAAGAGGAGGAGAATGAAACTCACGGGCTAACCCCATAAATTGTTCCACCGACGGACAGCAGAGTCTTCAGTTCAGGATTGCTACGATGAAATCATCATATCGTTAAGCAGCACAAACGGTCCAGTCAAATCTAGATTTGAGCACCAACATTGTGAAATAAACTTGCCGTAGTTATGCCTAATAGTCCGTTCAGCTCTGATTGTCTGCTGCGGTTCGTTTTGACTTACGTGACCTTGAGGTTGTGGAGCCTGAGGTACAGCTGCTCATCGTTCCACTCGATGGGGGTGATCTGGCTGAAGCTGTTGATGGTGGCCAACGCGTAGATGACGTGTGTGCAGAGGTACGGGTCGATGTTGTCGGGGGTGAACTTGCCGACACTGGGCCTGTACTGGGCCCAGTTGGTCATGTGACACACCAGTTTATAGGATGAGGCTAAAAGAAGACACCAGGACAGTATTATATTATCACATTATAATATAGCAATGATTTATTATCATGTTGGTTTCTATATATATATATATATATATATATATACTGTATATATCCTTACCGATGTGTAGAATGAGCAGAACGCCCACAGCTGCAGGAACACAGAAAACAGGTGAATATTTAACAGTGTATTTTGTGGACAAAATACAATTATCCACAAATAACATAACAATAAATTATATTGTTCTAAAGGTAAAATCTAAATAATATTCAATTTTAACTTTTGCATCTGCAGTTCAAGTGGATGTATGAATGTAAATTGGTTGGTTGCAAGATTGTGTTAATGACTAAGCAGTTTGTTGAATTACAGCATGAGTGACTGAGCAAAGTCACAGGAAGTTCTTTAGTGTTTTTATAACAAAAAGGGAGGGGAGAGTAAATCTGTTGTTTTAATTTGAAATTGTTCTTTATCCAGCACAGTGGACGTTTTAAGAGCCGACACCTCTGTTAATCCACATTTAATCCGGGCATTAAAGCGCATTTCAGAAGTCAAAGTCTCTACCTGTGAGGAGTCTTGCCATTGTTCTGGACGCCAAACCGGTTTTTCCGCTGCAGGAGTCACTTCTGGTCGATCGCGCCACATACATTTGATAAATGTGGTAAAGCAGACATGAGAAACTGAAGCAGGCTTGTTTCATATGATTGTACATTCAGACAAACACATTTTAGTCGGATGTTTAAAGGTCTAATATTTCATATTTAATATTTCAAATCTCTTTTTACATTAAAATATTTTTTTCATTTGGACACAAAGCAATTTACCTGTCTGTCAGAGGAAAAGCAGCCGAGTCCAGAGCCAGGCGGGGTTACTTCATATTTATATTAACTTATTAATGACTAATAGCCGGTAGCAAAGGGCAGCTGATAAGGCTGGTGGGAGTGCGGCTGATATGATAAACGCTTTCAGGAGACCCTATGAAGGATTTAGTGCTGCTGGGAAATGAGCTCACAGGTGTGACGTGGATCAACACGAATTATTAGAACTGATGCACCAGCTGGCAAATGAGAAATACTATGTGGATGGATGGATCCTCAGCGTCTTCCGGCTCGCAGTAAGATGTGTGTGATCGACGAAGCTCCACATTATTGAAATCCCAAGGTGTTTATTTGAAATCACACGTACAAGCAGCACCCTCCATCCCCTCCCTCACATTTCCATTCACAATCACAATCTGCGTACCCAGCGCATCCGGCCGAGCAGCGTGAAGCAGACGTGCTGGCGGCGCCTCCCTGGACCCCCAGGGACAACCGGCGAAACGGCGTATGGCTCTTCAGCGAACAACAGAGGCAATGAGGAAACACTTTGTACAGGATACGGCACAGTAACATGGAGCCGGAACATGTTTATTCACTGGTTCTGAAATAGACAGGAAACCTAGAGCATTGTGGGACATTAAAACCAGAGCTAGTGCTGAGGGGGGCATCGGCTACACGTGGGACACTTGTGATGTTTGTTCTCTGTCGTACAAGCTGGTTTTTACGTCTAACACAATGGCTTGACTCAGCCAAACTAACAGGATGAAGGGAGGGAAACATTTCGGTGTTCAGTGTGAAGAAGAAGAGAGAAAGTGCCAAAATCAAGCACGCTTTTGTACAATCAAGTGGTCTCTCATTCAAACGCTCGCAAAGAAAACACTGAGATAATACTGGCGGGTTGGGTTGTCTGGATGAAGTGCTTTGTTGTTCTGTGGCATTAGAAGCTCGATTGGATTGGCTGATTGGACTCGTCTGTACTGAGCAAATCAACCAAAACCGTTAAAAAGACAAGAACGAAAATCATGTCTGTCAAAGACGGCCAGACCCGATGATCAAACCCGTCCTTCCCGTAACCTGCGACAAATGTGACATTTCGTAAGAGCTGATAGGCTGACAGGATGACAACCTTCACTGCTTCCTGATATCTTCCACCAGATCTTTGATCCGTGCCGCTTTGAGCATTTCATATCAAGCTATCGGCATGACCTCAGCCGCGATAAACTAACACGCACAGATTAGGAACACTTTTATCTTTAAGTCAAACAATGCAGGCATAAAAATCAACAATTAAAAAACAAAAACCGTTAAATAATCCTTCATCCATCCAACTTTACTTGTAAAAAATGTAAACATTCATTTGGACCGTTGATACTTTAGCTCATTACATTTAAAGAGGGGGAAAAAAATAAATACTGACGTTCACGGGGGCTAAAAATCAATCGTGAAAAGTTCTTCGGCCGTCTATTGAGTGAGTCGTATTCTGTGTTCACACTGAGAGCAGCCGGAGCAGCTCAGGAGGCTAACTGCTCGAAACGTTGGAAGCAAGGAGCTGGAATCATGGCAGTAATAATTTGATTCCTCTTCCGATCCATGGAAAATATCTCAGCGATAAAACTGCATTGCATGACTTCGAAGTGAAACCTAGAGAAAGTGTAGTAAGTTAGCATTAGCATTAGTATTAGCATTAGTGATTTGGATTTCTGTTAACTCTTTATCGGGCATGTAGAAAAAACAGAAATAAAGATTTTCTGCCCTCCAATCAAGCAGTAAGGTTTAATTTTTTTTTATTTAAAAGTATTTTAATGAGTTCCCTATTAAAGGTTAAGGTGAGGGTCGGCGGACTGCTTGACAGGGAAGTTGGCCACGGAAGAACCATTCCGTACAAATCCAAGAATGTATTTTTCCAATTTTATGACAAATGCTGGTTGGGGCTTTTAAAAAGAATTTACACATGATGGAGTTTCCTGAAACGGGATATGTTAGGCGTGTGCAAATGAGGAAAGCATTGGGTTCTTGCTTAGATGCAGAAACAGCTGTGGCTCATGATCCTTTTGGACTTTGTTTCAAAGTACTGATCAGAACAAAGGGACTTGTTTGAGGCATGTGCCCTTGTAGTGGCTCTTTTCTTATGGATCCGTGTGAAAGTCAGGTTTATTTCAGAGGATCCTGCGCAAAGCTTTGAGTCTTACATGCATAAAGAAATTTTAAAACTTTTTGTGAATGTGGAAAACTTGACTGTACAAAATAGATACACCAGGAAATATCCGGCGGTGGAAAATGCAAGGAACTGTTGTTAATACTTTAGATGCAGATCTTTACGGTTCCTACAACGGTCAGAGTACAGAGACTTATCAGTCCAGTTGCTCTCAGTGTGGACACCCATTACATGTAATACTGTCCGGTAAGTACACAAGGTAGACACAATCAATTCTATGAATAATTTACATCTGAAGTCTGTCTTCCCAGCTATACAGTCTGAAGAGACGCATGTGATGGTCCCCATAAGGCATGGCTTTTACTGAAACTGGGACATAAATGCACAACCAGACCGGGCTGCCCCCCTCTCACCGGCTCCTGCCAACCCATCCAGCCAAAAAAAACCCCCAAAAAACAAAGAGATCCTCCTTCGTTTTATTTATCTAAAAAAAAGAAATATGAAACCCTGCTTCCACCACCATCCCTCCCATCCCTGCAGTGGTGCGACCGCTCCGGACTGCTGGAACCCTCCCCAAAAGACACAGGAGAGATTTGGTTTCAGTGAAACGTCCACAGATCGGCTGAGATCACAGGCCTGGAAACGACACCAGAGCGAGGAGAAGCATGACGGCGAGGAGGTGGCGAGGGTGACTGGAGGAGCCGTTCTGCACCATCATCCCAGTTCCTGTGGGAGAGTGAGAGAGACTGGGTGAGGGCCACGGCTGAGCAAGGCAGTCTCGCAAGAGCCATATCTCCATACCTCTATGGATCACTTTTGCAATTGAAATTCATCTGTATCCGGTGATTTCAGACTGCACGAGCACGTTGATATGTTTTGGACTTAAATCACGGTGTTCAAACTAAACCGAATATTTTCTTCCACGTGGTTTTGGTGCATGAGTTATGACTGACAGCCATGGTGGCGGCGGCGGCCTGCTGCGTGTCGTGTTCGTATGATTCTAAGTTTAGCTGCAATTTACTGGAAACATTCTCCTCCCATCGATGACTCACCCGTGTCCCGGGACACAATGATCTCGTGAGCTGGGCCGTCCCCGCCCTCTCCCCAGGACCGAATCTCCAGCAGGACGTAACCGTCATCTTTTGGCAGCGGCAGCTTCATGGACGTCTTTGTCTTGTCCACCACCTTTAAGGCTGTTTGACCCTCGTGTTTGTACAGAACCTGAAACAGCACAAAGCATCCTCTCAACGTTTGATGATGACACGCGTGTTTTTACGGCCAGCAGACGCATTGCGGCTCGCCGTTTGATAGCGCTGTTGCAGTCGGTATCTTTTTACGATCGTGTTTGCTTCATCCGTGATCTGATACGAGTCGCATAAACATTTCATTTTGATATACTGCCTCTTTATCGCATCACTTATCGCACTGGCCTCCGGGCGGAGGTTTTTAATGCCAAGGTGCCAAACTCAGAGGTACAAAATTAGCTTTGTCCCGACTGCTGTGAGCCGGGACATTAGTCTGCATTAGTCTGCGGTTCCTTATGTATGTATTTCATTAATTCATATTTTTATCGGGTTTAATCTTAATCATAATGTTAATCTTTTTATGGTATCCTGATTACTGGGGCATGATGAAATGTTCTTTCAGCACTTTTACCTGTACCTGCATATTAGCTTTATGTTCATGTTTGGTGGTTTGAATGGAAATAGGATGTTTTATCTGATCAAATCAAGTCTACCTACGGGTACAAATAAAGTAACCTTGAACCTTGTTTATGTCCAGAACTGCATTAATCAGTATTTCTATAAATGTTAATATTTTTCATGGTTATTTGTGAAGATATTAAACATTTATGTTCCTGTTTTACTGGACAGGTAGCATTTGCAAAGCATTCTGGGATGTCTTTTTTTGTTTTGTTTTACCACATTTCGAGTCTGCATCTAAAAACACTACGGAGTGCCATTTATCGACGTGGAGATTTTTAAGGCGTCTACGGTGGAAGAATCCTAACCCCTAACCACTGACAGATCTATTCTTGAATTCAGTAATATTCTAGGGGCCGGACAGAAAGCTCTGGGGGGCCGGATTTGGCCCACGGGCCACATGTTGCCATTCTTATTATTCACATTTAAGAAATAGGACACTACCCTACAGGGTGGAACAGTAAAGGGAGGGGGAAGGCTGAGCAGGGCATTTGGGATTGGGACTAACTACCTCTGGGGCAGCCCATACTCACCTTGTAGCCCAGCACGGCAGACTCGTTATACAGGGCCTTCACCTGGTCCCACATCACCGTCACCCAGGAGCCATCTGTCTTCCATGATACATTCCCTGGATGACGATTAGGAGCTGTAATAAAAACACACTTTTAAAAGCACAATAAAAGTAAAGGCAGAAGTAAAAGAAAAGGCGATGTGTATCCGTTAGTGAATAGAATGTGAATAGAATTTAAGGAGCCTGCCTTGCTTTTCACTTCCGTACCTTTTAAAATGTTTCGGCTTGTTTTTGGTTTCTGGTCTGTATAAATGCTGTTCTCATTTTGTTTTAATGTTATTTTTTGGCACCATGTGCATTTTATTTCTTTGATTAAAGCCCTTTGAGCTACATTTATCTCATGAAATACAGTTTATTATTTGAATTCGATAAGAACAGACGATTGGCGTGGTAAAGTTCATGGTTATAAACATTCTAGCCAAACAGCCCAGATTACTGTTGGGCTGGCAAGCCTTGTCTTTGGTGCTCATTTTACTGTTTGTGTGTTTACTTCGGTGATTTTGGTTTGATATTTGTGATTTTGAATCTTGGTTTGGCCCTATTTTAAAAAAAAATTAAATCCACCCTGAAGCCAAGAGTAAAAAAAGGAATAATTCACTATTTAATGTTATCAATAATCTAATACTAGGCTCAAGTTTCTGAATTTAATGACATCTAATCTAGTCTAATATGATGTGATGTGATCTAATATAATGTAATCTACTCTAGTCTAATCTAATTTGATATAATCTAGTATAGTCTAATATATATAATCTAATCCCTAACCATTACTTTTGATATGTGAAGGTCTGTGCTCCTCCACTATTTTAAAAACTTTCATTTTGTTTTTTTAATCCTTCACTCAATTACTGTATTTATCTGCATTTGTTTTTTTATCCTATCATTTTCCCATCCACTCTTTTCATCCTGTTTATTTTCATTTGCAGATGTTTTCATTATTAGAACGTATATAGGATGTATTTATTATTGCTTGTATGAAAGGAGCTAAACAAATAAGGTTTATTATAATTTCCACATTCTCAGCTTGACCTCAGCTTGATCTTTGGATATTTGGGGTTGTTTGGTGGAAAGGTAGAGGTGGGTGTCGTCTGCATAAATGTCAGAGCTGGGATGAAGGGCACTGAAGTCGTTGGGAACTGAACCCGGTTTCTTGTTGCAGATGAAAAGACAGAACAGAACCAGAAGTAAATGAGAATAAAGTATTAGATCCTCTCCAAAACCAACGGCGAGCTCTAGCTGCTCGGTATGTTGCAGGCGACTTAGCTCTTTGTCCACAGAAATCCTTTGCCCCCACCCCCAAACATACGTGGTTTCCTGGTGGTGACGGTGGTGCGCGGCGAGGTCGGCCCGGTGCCGGCGCTGTTGTACGCCAGAACAGCGACCTGGTACCGAGTGCTCGGTCGAAGTCCGGAAACTTTGGCCGTCGTTTCCAGTCCTGCCGTTCGTACCCGGTCTGCTGCTGCTTCCCGGTCGTGCTGCCGCCAGTACCGGATCTGACGACAGGAGTCGTGTTAGATTCTGTGTGGCTGACCGTGTTCGTGTCTTGGTTTAATCACGTGATGTTTTTGTTGGATGAACCTCGTATCCTCTGAGGATGCCGTTGGTGTTGAGCTGCTGAACCGGCTCCCATGAAACCTGGATGTCGAAGGCGGTCAGCGCCGTGGCGTTGAGGCTGAGTGGACCCACTGTGGGCTCTGTGGGGAGCAGGTGTGAGGTGTGCGTCATGATGCTCTGCTGATGTGCCTATGGCAGCTGTGTTAGTCTCACCTTCCTCTGCAGAGTGGACCACAGCGATCTGGCTGAAAGGACCTTCTCCTCTGCGGTTATAGGCTTTGATCTTCACCTCGAAGGGACTGTACGGGGTCAGGCTGTCGTTGTAGTAAACGTACCGGGACGACTCCACGTGAGGGACACGCAACGTTGTCCACGACGATGCGTCTTTCTTTCTGAATGACAGGACGTAGCCAAAGCCGTCACCATTCTGGTATTCTCTGGCCATGGGCTAGAAGGTACGGCAGAAAAATTACATCTGAGCCTTGACACAGTGAAACGGGTCAAACCCGATGTCTCAACAGGTATCTGACATAAAGGCCCGCCCCCAACAGCTGTCAACAGATGAATAAAGTCGACCAGTTATACCCTTCAGATTTAGAGTGGAATCATTGTTTGCCTTTCAACGCATGACGTTATGCTTTATAGTGCAAAATAACAACTTGACTCAAACTTTATTTATAAAGCAGTAGCTGATTGGCTGAACTTGCTCGCACAGGTAAATGGATATGAAGCAGTTCTGTTAGGCATTGAGGCATGTAGAGATTTAAATACCAAAAGTAACATCTTAAAATCGATTCTAAATGACAGGACAGAGCCCAGAAGGAAAGTCAGCAGAGTGTCCATCCCAAGCAAAATGAGACGGAACCACAGCAAAACAAAGACAGCGATTACTGGACTCACCGTCCAGGTAACGATGAGTTCATTACGGTCTCCTCCTCCTCCTCCGAGTCCACTGGGGCCCACTGTGGGAGCTGAGGGCCGACATAAACACAAAGATAAAGCGCACACAAGGAGGACCCACACTGAAGGGGTACAGATGGAAGCATCCGTGTTCGGAACATCACATCATGCTAGCACGTAGCTGTGGCGTGTGGGTGTGGCCTGTCACGCCTCACCTGCTTGCAGCGTGCGGATGGTGTGCGAAGGCATGCTGGGCTCGCCGCTGCCCAGGATGTTGCTGGCGATAACCTGGAAGTGATAATCCATCCAGGGCATCAAACCCATCACCTGGGCCGATTCTGCGTTCCCCTCGATGTTAGCTGGGTCTGGGTTAAAAAATAGGATGCATGTTTTCTTTTAGAAGAAGAAGATGCCGTTTCAGTCACGAGACTTTAAGTCGCTCACACACCTGTCCTCATCTTCTTCCACTCCGATGAGAGCGCCGAGCGGCCCATGATGACGTATTTGCCTATTGGGCTGTGGTTATCGTAGCCGCGACTCCACCTGAGCTCCACAGACGTCTCAGCGACGTTCCTCACCAGTAAACCTCCAGGTGGTCCCGGGGGGCCTGGATATAAGTCAGAAACCACTTTAAAAAGCTCAGATTGCTCAGAAGAGGACAACCAGACTCCGTCGCTCTTTCATGAGGAGCATCTTAAGTGTGTGGAGGCGACTTCCTTTGTGTTTGCGTTTCATCTCCCTTCTTACCTCGAACAACCAGTTTCGCCGAAGCCGACGCGCCGTCCACCACGGTCTGAGCCGTACACAAGTACAGTCCGGCTTGACTCAGCTGAGCGCTCACGATCAACAGGTCGCCGATGTTTTCCTTCTGAAATGGTGGGACGAGAGGAAACGAAGAGGCCGAGCCGAACCGTGTGTCAGTCAGACGGAGAACAGACTGCAGGGCCGAGGCGTGCTGCAGCAGAACATTACGGTCCAGAGCGCACTTTTAGCTCGCCTCATTAACCTCTCTGCAGCATGCATGGCAGGACTCACCCCCTCCACCCGGTGGTACGGCCCAGCAGAGCCCTCCAGGTCCAGCAGGACTCCGTTGAGGGCCCAGGTGAAGGTCAGGTCCATGGTGGGGTCGTGGGAGGCGTGGCACTGCAGCGTCACGTTCTCCGCCTGGTTGATGTCGGCGTTGGAGGGAGCCAGCGTGATCTTAGTGGCGTCTGCACAGGTTGGACCCGAAAGAAAGGGGCCTGTTTATTCATGGGTAGGTGAGGCGTGGTCATTTTGACCATTTGAACCAGGTGTGTTCGCGTACCTCTGACGGACAGGTGTCCGGTGCTGTTGGCTTTGCCCAGGTAGTTTTCAGCGAAGCAGGTGTATTTCCCTTCATCCGCCCTGCTGATGTTGTAGATCCACAAGACTCCATCTGGAGTCACGGTCACCCTGGGAAGACGGGGATGCTGGTCATTCAGGCTCGGCCCGTCAGAGACTCCAGTCTTCAGTAACAGTGGTGATGACAAACGGCGCAGCAAATAACGTGGCCCTTTAAAACACGAGCGCTACCTGCTGCTGTTGGTGAGCAGCTCCGTCCCACGGCTCCAGAACAGGCTGGGCTTCGGGGCGGCTCGAGGGCGGCACGCGATCATGACCCGCCCCCCTCTGGCTGCGGGAATCAGCCTCCTCACTGGATTCAGCCGGAAGTCCGGGGCCTGAACTGGAAGGAGAGGAGGGCGGAGTCAGGATGGGGGCACAGAGCAGGTGTGAGGACGGGGGGAGAGGGTGGAGAAAGTGGGACTATGAGTGACGGAGGAAATGATGTCAGAATGATGTTAGCTCCAGGAACTGTACTAAAAATGAACCAGAATGGATTGGAGATGATAAAGTAAAGTAGAAATGGCAACTTTTAAAAGTCAAACACTTTTAAAGAGCAAAAATCTAAAGAAAAATAAAGACCTTGGACTCTGAGCTCAGCTGCAGAGTAGATGGTGCCGTGTTTGTTCTCAGCCACGCACTGGTACATCCCAGAATCCTCCAGGGCCAGGCTACTGATCTTCAGACGGGCTCCGTTCACCTCTACCCGGTTCTGGGGGGGGGGAAACAGACAGAAAGAGAAGGAGCAGCATAAGTCGTGACCTTTCATAACCCTGTTCCCTACATAGGACGCTGTCACGTCACCGAATGGACGATCTCACCTTTGTGCTGAGTGGCTGCCCGTTGCGTAGCCAGCGTACGGAGGGCCGGGGTTTGCCGGCGGCGACGCAACTCCAGTGTAAGTCGGAGCTGATCTCCACCTCCGAGTCGCTCATCACCTGCAGCCACTCCGGCTGAGCTGCAGCAGAAAATGGATTATTAGCAAATATAAAGCATTTAATGAGGACAGGACAGACACTGGAAGAGCAGCCTCTCACTTCACAGCAGCTAAATAAAGGCCGACACCCCCGTGAACACTCAGCAATAACAGCAACGTAACGTGTGCGAGTGTTTTTCCGTTTTGGCGGCGGTCTGGATCGTTACAGCCACAAAGTCGGTATCGTCACGATTCATTGGGTGTTCAAGGTCTTTGTCAGGGAAATGAGAGAAGAACAGGTCTTCAGCCAATCAGAGAAGGCACCAGCCTCCCGTGAAGGTGAGCTCCATTACAGATTTATGTAGAAAAGGAAGGTGTTCCACAGGGAGAGTTAGATGTTGGCTCACTCCTCTGTTCACCACTGAGAATTTGAATTGCTTGGCGTCACTATTGGTAATAGCTGGAAAAAAAAATATTCTGTTGCTATGCAACATAAATATCAGCATTCCTAGGCTGAGCTGTAAAAGGACATTGCATATAAAGCATCTCTCATGCTCAGGATTCGTTTTTGTGCGACAGAAACAGCCACCTTGCACATTGATGCGGCCCTGATACGTGTCGCTTCCCTCCGAGTTGTAGGCCTCACACTCGTAAAGGCCCTCGTCGTCGAAGGACAGCTGTGGCAGGACGAGGGTGGGACTCGCGACACTGGCGCCCGCCTTGGACGGCATCAAACCCTCCACCTTCCGCCATCGCAGTTGTGGGACGGGACTACAAAACAAATCATAGAAGAGTTGGATGTACTTTCAATTAAAGGACGTATTCAGACGCAATTAAAGGTAAAATGCTTTGAAGCTACTCTGGAAGCTTACTTTCCGTACGCGAAGCATTCTAGCGGAGCGGTGTGTCCGGCGAGGGCGTATGTCTCCGCCGGGAAGCGAACTTTGATGCTCGGCGCCGACTTCCTGGGACTGGCTGGAAAAAAAAAAACGTTCAGTTCCTTTATGGGATTGTCCAAACCGTTTGACACACATACCCGCGACCCGTCAGTGTGGTCGGACTCGGAAGCCATGCTGAGAGGACAAGCCGTGAAATCTGCTGGGTGTTCATGGTCCCCAGAGGGACGCCGATGCTAATTTATGTTGGACTATATTCTGAGTTCTGCCGATGTCTCGGGCGACGACAGCGATGCGGTCCGGCTTTGCTAAATTGAGACGGCAAATCGAAATCAGGTCACTCCTGTCCTTTTAGCGCAGTCCATCCATCCGTCGTTTCTTCCAACACGTTAGCGCCGCAAAGAAACGCTCGGCCTGAGGTTTAATGCCCAATACGGCACCAGGAAGGGATTAGAACCAACTACTTTACTCAGTTACTAACATAACTTATATCTAATGGGGGTAACAAATCACACCCTACCATCAGGCAGCACCGTGAGCTGATTGGCCATGCCAAAGGTGCTCTTGGTGCTGACGTCCACGTTGATGGTGGTGAAGCAGAAGTAGTTCCCGCCGTCGCCGGGCTCGGCCTTGGCGAAGTACAAGTTCCCATTGACCTGCGACACAAACGAGCGCCCGTCATCCCTCTTGATAAAGCTGGGAAATTCGTTGAAAAACCAGTGGTAGGAGAGAGCTGCAGAGAGAAAGAACAGCGTCATTCAGTCGGCATGGAAACCGTGAGTCAGCCTAATAATCCAGGGTGATAATCCCGTTCACATAAAGCCTTCACTCCTTTATCAGTTTTCAGTTTTCAGTTTGTTCCCTAAAGACAGCTGGTATAAAACATTCCACCTCCGGGGAGGTGTAGCAGCAATGGATGGGGATGGGTACCTGGGTAATGTGGAGGCGGCTGACAGGCCAGGAATGTTCCTGAGCCTTCATACGCCATCTGAGGACTCCTTTTCTCCGAAGGGAAGTCATCAAGGTCTGGAGGAGCGTACGATTTAAAAAGAGACAGAAATGGAAAGATTACGTGAAGCCGCTTGAAGCTTTACCCTTCTCTGCAGCAGTTTGCCCTTTAAACCGGTTTAAAGTTTGAAATCCGTTTTCTCACTCACAGCCAAATTTGAGGATGGCTGCTCGGCTGATGATGGTGCCGCAGCGGTTCATGGCCAGACACTGATAAGAGCCGGTGTCCCGAACAGACTCCGGGCTGTCAATGACCAGGCTTCCAGCCACCAGGGAGTAGCGCAGGTCCAAACCCAAGGGCACATCCGTGCCATTCACGAGCCACCTGCAAGACGAGGAGCAGGGCACAAAGGTGAGGTGACAACCAAACAACACGCCTGAGGGCCCAACAGAGAGGAGATCCAGACGTGTGTGTGTGTGTGTGTGTGTGTGTGTGTGTGTGTGTGTCTCACCTGTAGGAGGCAGCTGGACTGGCTCTGGCCTGACAGCTGAGTGTCACCTTTCCTTCAATCAGGCCTTCCGGATAAATGAAACTGTTTGGTTGTTCTTCAAACACCGGCCCGCTGTCGTGACCCGACACACACACGTCTCCGGCTGCAAACACGTTGTCGACACTTTAATCACACACGAGCCTCAGAAAGCTGCGAAGAACTTCAGATAGTTCAGAGAAGCTATTCTCTGCGCCGCTTGAAGACATGTCAGGACTATTAGTGTGTTTGTTCCACTCCTTTGTGCCTCCCAGCAGTGATTAGCTTGTCCCCGGCTGGGTGGAGACAGAGACTGCCTCATCGTCTCTGCGTGTAGTTCCTGTTCTTCGAGGCGGCTTCGAACCCAACGCGGCGACCGCGTCGCTTGACTTACCGACGGCCTCCTTCAGCCTCACCAAGGCGAGGAGCAGCAGACACAGCAAGCGCTCCATCATCTGGATCAAACGGGGGGGTCGGGAGTCGCACCTGTCAGGGAAAGAAGAAGGTCACGTGTGAGAATAACACACTGCTGTGGAGACGTGAGGGCCGGAAAGGATGAGGTAAATTAGATTCAAGATCAATTTGAAACAGGAATGCCGTTTCCATTTTATCCAAACAGACAGACAGAGGCTGATCTGCTGCCCTGGTGCCCACCTGTCCATTACCTCTGTGGCTAAAAGGAGGCGGATTCTCCTCCTGGGATGACGGCAAGAGAACGAGCAGCTTTGGGAGACCGCCGGGCCGAGCCTTCATCGTGCGTCGCCATTTAAAACGCATCTCGGATTAATGAAGCCTGATTAGGTGAGGCTTAAACTCGTCTGGTTCAAATGTTGGAAGTGTGTTTGTGAATAGGCCTGGTGCTCTTCTAAATCTGCAAATAGGTTCCTAAAATCTAACGTTCAGCACCCACTGCTGGTGATTCCTGCAAAGTCAGCACTAAGCTACGCTATTTTTAGCTTCACTGCTAACGTTGCAGCACCGACACGCTCCTGTTGGAGCATCTCTCCTCACCTGGAGGCAGCTCAGGTTTCAGTCTCCCTCCAGACGGCAGCTCATTCTCAGGCACCACACTTTGACCTCAGCATCCTCATCTTCAGAGGGCACCGAGATGAAGGCAGAGAGCATCCAGCTCTCAAGCAGCACAGGAGACGGAGGAGGTTATGTAATAATTAACCGTATCATGTGTCAGGAGTGGACAGAGCTTCAGATGAAACGAAAAGCAGCGGTGTCGTTTAAGCTGTAATTCCTCTGCTGACCACTAGAGGCTGCATGAAAGGCTCTCTCTGCATGGTTTCCTTGGCGACCGCATCCCAGCAGTGTGCATCTTTCTGTCCTACTCAGTCGACAGCACGTTGGAGTGGATTATTACGAGCAGGAGTTCATAGACAACGTAAAAATAATAATTTGTAATAAAAGACAAACGACCTCAGGCATCTGGATCCTTAACAGCCAAAGCAACTTTAAGTATCCAGGCAACCAATCAGGGCTCCCCGCCGCACCTTGACCCAGCCTCCACCCTCCCGTCCCCGATAAGGGGAGCGTGGCGCCTCGTCGCAGGATGACTTCATCACAGAAACACATCAATCCCCCCAGTGTTTGATCATCAGAGAACAATGGCGGGGTCTATGAGCCTCCTTCTGCCGCTTCCAGCCCATCGAACGTCACCCACTGACGGATGCAGAGAGTGCCCCCCCCCCCCCCCCCAGCTGACACCCACTATGGACAAACAAAGCCCACTAGTGGGTTTGGGCTAGTTTCAGCAATGATTGGTTCAGAACAGGATAGTAGTATCAGAGTAAGGTCAAACCGGGCAGGTCATGGCGGTCACTATGACAACCGTCTCCTCAGTCATCGCTGCTGGAATATGTCAATCTTGTTGAGTGTGTGTGTGTGCGTGCATGCGTGCGTGTGCGTGTGCGTGCGTCATAAACAGCAGATGTGTGACTCCTGACCTCAGATCTGAGCGCTCCCTTTGAGCATCCTCCTCTGACTTCCTGTCCCGACAGCAGGCGGGACTGATCTCAGCTGACCTCGGGCCAGAAGACGCTGGAACCAGGTCGGTCCAGCGCCGAGGGGCCCCGGGCCGACGGCTTGACCATTCACGTTCTTACAAGACTTTGTTCTCTCGTCTTTATGAGACATGTCAGGAATTCAGGACTTAAAGTGACCCACATTTGGTCCTACTTGCTTCAGAGTTGACGCAAGTTTCAGGGTCGGTTGTCGTCCCAGGGGCATTTAGTGGGAGTGAAAATTCAAAGTAGAAATAAATGAAGTGATCTTTAAAGAATGGAATAAACCGTGACCAGTCTACACGAATGAGTCGTTGAGGAAACAGCATCGGATCTAATCTAACAACCAAAAAGACATCAGGGACATTTTTGTCCCGCACGGGGGCTGGACTCCTCTCCACCGGGTCAAGATTCCCTGGCCTCTTTATTTTTAGAACTGAATTCACTCAGCCGGAGTGAACATGAGGTTTTAATATCGTCTTAGAGAAATCAGCTGGGAGTTCTGTCCAAAACGTTCTCATGCCAACATCCCTTTTTATTCAGCAGGCGAACATTTTCAAAAGACACAAACTGTGGACATCATCACCTGGTGGCCGGAGGACCAGGTGAATCGGGGGACATGTGGGAGGAGCATTAATGGACAGACATTTATTAGAATAAAAATACAAGTAATACAATTCTGATATAGAACGCCGATCAGGAGACACACGAAGAGGTTCTCCAGACACCATCAAGACTCCGCCTGTAATCCAGCCCTAATGTGGATGCTCAGATGTGTCCCGATACCACCCATCAATAGTGATAGCCCCCCCCGACGGATGCCCACTGTTTCCATCTGGAGGCGCCGGGGCTCTCCTTAGACCCGGATACTGTGACCGCTAGCATCACTGGCGCCACCCAAGTCCCCGTGGAGAACCAGTTCCTGCTAAAGTTGTCCCTCCTCAACTGTCCTGACCATAACCAAGAGAGATGGAATGAGGAGGAAGTGGGGGGAGGGGGGGGGGGGGCAGAGGCTGGGGTGACACCAGACAATAGCGGATCTTTGCTGATCCTTCACCCAGCCCTCAACAGTCAGGATGTTGGACTTGGTTCTCATGGTTCTATTGTCAACCCTGAAGGAACCTCAGACGATCCAGATCCTCTGTTCAGATGTGAGAAACAACTGAGCTGAGCAGCACCAGAGTAAATTATTCTGAAGGAACCATCAAGCCTGACCGGACTCTGGGAATACGTTTTAAAGACGAAGGACTCAAACGGAATATATGTTGAGTAAAAATGGACGCTGAAGTTCTTTGTCTCCCCCCCCAGGCCTGAACTTTGGTTTAGTGACACTCGTATTACCCTGACCCCAAAGTAAGCTGAGACGGGACCGGGTTTCTGTGTGTCAGGAGGATTTCAGACCACTCTCAGAAGATGTATTGATTAAAGCGAAAGCCTGATCGTGTTGCAGAAAATCCCATGGACAAGTGAACGCATCGTTTCGGCAGGCACTGAGATGCTCATTGTGAAGAGCATATCTATATTATTAGTCATGACCGAACACTAACACAACCCTTCAGCTCATATTTTGTAACTAAGCCTTTATTTATATCTTTATTTCATATCTTTGGAAAAATCACCTGTCGCAGAATTCTGCAGGTAAATATCTTTCCTCATGAAGAAAGCTGCCCCATCCAGGAAACAAAATGTTTGTCTCTGTCCTGCAGCTGAGTCCGTGATTTTTAATGACTAATATTAATGCATAAAGTTGTTTTGGTTCAAAACTGGAAGTAGGAAGTTATTTGAAAAGAAGAAGATAATTTATTGATGTAAAAGCATGTACTTAATAGGAACTCATTTACAAGGTGGTTTAATGCACAACAAACCAGACAAAAAAAAACAGCCACCAGAATATTGCATGGATTTAAAAGTGTTGTATAAAAAAATGCTCATCAGCATTTTCATACAGGGAAACAGCTGAGCTCTGCTGCAGACTGCCTGAAGGGAAGCATCCGACCGCGGCAGCTTAATGCGGGCCCTGGGTCCTCAGCGGCTCACCAAACAGAACTCCAGAACTCACCAAACAGCAAGCACTTTGGCCAAGGAGGCAAGGGGAGCTTCCCCTTTAACAGGCAGAAACCTTGAACAGAACAAAAGACGCCCTTCCTTCCTGCATTCTCCCACAATGCCTTTCAACAACCTCCACGTATAGCATCGATAAAACATGTCTGGAGCGAGTGTGATCATTCAGGCCTCGAACCACCATCATCTTACGGCTGTCTTTTCGACTCTCGACTGTTAGCTTCACCCTTCACCTCCTCGTCATCCTCCGGTCTTTGCGGATTCTGAAACATTCATTTACTTCATCGTGTCAGTCTCAGCAGAGTCATTGGCCACCACCACCTGTGACACCGTGGAGGGATTTGCCTTCATGCCACTTGAAGCAGATAGCATTACTTCACTGATCCGTCTTCCCCATTTGTTCCCAGTAAACGTGTCATGGTAATCCATCCATCCATCATCCATCCATCCATCATCCATCTTCTAGTCGATGAGATGAACTCAATAAATTCTTCTATAGCCGATTTATCCCAGCTGACTACGAGCGAGAGCGAGAGGTGAGAGAATTGAACGCAGATTTTACAAGATATGAATTATTTAAAGCCTCCATTATAAGTAAATGGGAAAATCCAGATTTTTTTCTGTATCCCCCCCCCCCCCCCCTGAGAGTCTGGACCTCCGACTCCGCATCCAGCAGATCCAAATTAATACTGAGACCCAGATCACTTTCATCCATTTAAAAGCCTGAAGCCAGAAACATATGAGCCAACACAAATCTGATCAGACTCCATGTGTCCAAAGAAGCCATCAAAATCCAGATGAACACTGGAGAGACACAGACTGGGAGCTGCATCCCTTGTTCCTCCCAAAATGTTCCCAGCATTCCTTCCTGCGCAGCGTGGAAACCTGAACGCGTCTGCCCCAACACCGCACGGACACGCACGGACACGCACGGATACGCACGAAGGACTCAACCCCCCCCAAATCCTTCAAAGCGAACCCCGCTCCGCCAAACATCCCAGAGTCCGGTGGCCGTAAATAAAATCACCCACCGTGAAGTTTGGGCTCCGGTAACGTTTCGTAAGGGATGCTGGTCGGTATGCGGGGAACGTCCGAGGTGCCGCTGCTACTGCGTCAAAGGGCGATAAGCGGGACACCCGTTCGTGATAACGCAACGACCCCGCGCCAGGAGGAACGACCGGGAGCAGCGTTTAAAAACCCGCCGCTGCATTTTAAAAATAATACCCCCGTCCAGCGGGAGGGGGGGGGGGCAATAACGGTGAGGTGTGTTTACCTCGCTGAGATCTCCGGTCCTCTCCGGGCGCAGTGATGCTGGATCAGATGAGGATGAGGATGATGAGGATGAGGATGATAGGAGCGACCCAGACGCGTTCCACGAAGCTTCCTCACACTCCTCCTCTCTTCTCCTCCGCTGTGAGTTTTTCGTACTCAAGGTCGGCCCAGCTCCTTCCTCCTCCCTCTCCTGCGCATCTCTGCTTTCTTTCAGCCACCTTCTGGTCTCCGTTCGCCATCGTCAAGTACGGAATGACGCACCGGAATGAAGATCCGGTATTCCGTTAGAAAATAAGCGCGCGTTCTGTTGACTCAGAATGATGCTCGACTTTAAATCGAAGTGACTCCGCATTTTTTTATTTGCTTTAGTCTTTTGTGAGAGTGAGTTAAGTTCACTTCTATTATTTAATATTTTACCATGAGATATCAAGACGTGTCTTCTGACGTCATGGAATGATGACGTTGAGTCTGATCTGCGCTTCAAAACCACAGCTTTTATTTTGAAAGCCAAATCGCCTGACTTCCGCTCCTGACCCTCCCGCTATTGATCAGACGGAGCGGCGGTTTGTGCCTCCTTTTGTTGTTCGGGCTCCGCCGAGTGGAAGCGAACCACGGAGGCGGCAGGTGCTGCCCCCCCCCCCCACACACACACACACCCCTCCCCGCCCCCCTAGGGAGCAGAGTCGAAAAAGACACCCCTGCAATTAAACAGTACGGAGACGTGCTGGTGACGTCACACCCGTGTGCAGTTAGAATGCAGGTGTGACGCATTTGAAAGCGTTTTTAGAAGAAAAAAAAATGGACGTAAGAGATTTTAAAAAATATTCTAGAAGACCAATCGGACGTCAGGGAGGGTTGGGGTTACAGCGAGTCCAGAAAAAGAGGGGGGGCTTAATTACAGGTTTCAGCTTTTGGGGTTTTATAAAAGTCATCATGGTTTGAAGTCCAGAATCTGCCAGTGAGTCTGGAGGACGTCCCAAACCAGAACTGTTAACCGTTGTTTAGAAGCCTTTCATCTGGTCGCTCAGATTCCTCCAGGTGGTGACGAACAGACCGCGCTCTCCCTTCAGGACGCTTCCATCTGTTGCTGAAGCTGATCGATCAATACTGCCGATGCTAATGATGGCTAAAAGCCTCCTAAGAAACCTGAGAGGCTAGCGCCGTCACCCCGGCGGGTCCGCAGAAGACAGATTCAGCTGGTCTGAGGTCAGGGCTCCTACAGGAACGGACAGGATCAGGCTATTTGTGGGCCCTACGCAAACTAAGGACAAGGGGCATTTGCTCAAGGGCACCTCGGCAGTGCCCTGGAGGTAGACTGGCTCCTCTCCAGCCACCAGTCCACACTCCGTATTTTTGTCTGGGCCGGGACTTGAACCGGTGACCCTCTGGTTGAGGTGCAATGGGCACCTCACTTTATCATGAGTTATGTTTTCTTATTATTTCTACATATTTAATTTTCTGGTGCTCTTCTCACTGTCATGCTTGTGTCGACAGTGAGGACGAGTCAGCAGCTATCCCAGTAGCCAATCAGCAGCTATCCCAGTAGCCAGTAGCAAGGCGAGGCGAAGCCAGGCGAGGCCATCCTGATGGTATTAAAGGAGGAGCTAGCGAGGCGTTTATAATGGAAGACTGATCCAGGTACAGTTTTCACTGGTTTCTTTCTGTTCTACAATAGCCAGAGGTTTTGTTTTACATGAAATTCCGGTATTTGCTCTGCTATACGTGCGGTACTGCTTCATGCATGGCTTTGAAATACAGTCTCTGATTCAAAGCCAATAACAATAAGTTTAATTTATAATGAATGAAGAACTGGAAGAACCAATGAAACCAAAGCAGCTCGTTGTCCTGTGGACGCTTTCTAACAGACTAAGTTTGGATCTGTGGTTACGTATCCTAGAGAGACTCTATCTATCAATCTACGTATTGATTTCCTCTACAGAGTGCCAGAACCCAATCCTGATTAATACAGCAATGAGATCCCCGTCAATCAAATATGCTAATTCACGTATGCCAGCGTTTTGGTCACTAAACCGACACGTGGCAGACGTCAACCATCCCATGCAGCCGATGCTGTAAGGGTCTCTGGGGACCGGCCCCCATTAAACCCTGTTATCTGGAGATGAAAGTTGAAGGGCGGAAACATCGATTTGTCCGAGTGGGACATCGAGATGGATCAGGTCTGTCAGAGTTCAAATCTATCAGGACAAATTGACAAATGTAGAGTCACAGATTATACGTCAGAGAGAGAGAGAGAGAGAGAGAGAGAGAGAGAGAGAGAGATTCCAAACTAAAGGCCTGTTCCAACTTCCCAATCCAACGCTGAACCCCTAAGCCCTTTATCCCTACCTCCAACCCTAACCCTTAAACCTAAACTCTAACCCTGAACCTCTATCCCCAAATCTACCCCAACTGGCAGAAGCAGCCCGACTCGTGTCCAGGACGACTTGTTTGTCCATCACACAGAGACTTTAAAAGCTGCCGTCTCTTCCTGCGTCTCCATTCCTGTCCATGAATGGGTCCTCTTCATTCAGGACTAACGCAGCAAACCAATACCTGATGCCGTCATCAATCACCCGTCCGTTCAGGCTCAGCTGATTCCCCTCACGAATGGACAGAATGACAGCTCCGGACTAGCGGCTCATTGCGTTAGCCTCTTGACCTCCGCTAAAGACACCTCCCCAGGGAAGAGGACACACTGGAGGGTTTCACTCTCAACACAATCAGCTGACCAATCACGTAGCTCGTTTCGTCCTTAGGGCAAACGTTCATACATTCAGAGTGACTGATTTGCATTTTGAAGGTATATAAATCGGATTCAGTTTGTGTAAAAGCTCTTCTCATTTTCATAAAGCGTTTTAAAACTTCTGCATTTGTTCGCTGTGATGTAAACCGCTGCGACGTTCGGACATGTCAAACATCCGTTCTGATAAATGCCGGCTGCTGAGTGGAGTCAGAGGCGGCGGCAGGTAATTCGAACGCCACACTGGGTTTCAGGTCGTGGAATCCTTCGTGCGCCATGCTACCCATGGGACCGGTGGGCCAGCCCAGACTCCAGTGTTTGAGACTTTCAAGAATAAAGAGTGTAAAAGGCTGAAGATTTCAAAATAATGTATATATATATATATATATATATATACATGTGTTGTTTCTGCTGTTTCACAAAAATCAGTGAAAAACAAAAAGTGTGTCTTAAATGCAAAATGATTTGATCATCATCATCATCAAATGAGTTCAATGTAATTATAGCTTGAAATTCAATGCATTCAATCAGCTGTAGAATAATGTAGAAAATAAACTTCATGCAAATTATTAGATGGTCAAAGTTGGAAATGAGGATTAAAATGCCCCCCCACCCCACCCGCCCACCTACCCCGCCCTCCGAACCAAACCCAAAGTGACAGCAGCTGCCAAAAAATTCAAATACAGTCTGAATGTTGAATAAAATTTCCTTAAAGTGTCTGCTGAATTAATAAATTATGTGCTTGTTTTAACCTCCACCCTTTTCTGCGCCATTGTCCCAGACCCCCCCACCAAAAACCCAACCCCCACCCCATCCATGGTAAACAGCCAGAACACGGTGAAGTCCCCAGCAGGGATATAGGCTGTTTGGGAAAGGGGGGTCTGCTCAGTCAGGCTCTGCTGGCCATGTGGCACCGATGAACCCGACAGAGGAGGAGGAGGGTGGGATGACTAACGCTGTTATATTTAAAAGAAAGCGACTTTATGAGCAGCACATAAAAAAAAAAAAAACATCCTCTGGATCTTAAATCGGTGCTTTGACCCAACAGAAAAATAAAAAAAGGTCTGTCGCATCTGAACTGGACTAATCAACACTAATCATCATTGATCATTTACCCCCCCCCCCCCCGGCATCGCCTACAGGGTGCCTGAAAGCCTGCTGGGGAGACACTCGGATCCAACCAACTCAGTTCGTTTCAGATTCAATTATATTTTGTTCTGCTTTTATTTCTAACATCAGCTTTAATTCATTTTGGAATGAATAAAAGTCCAAAGAAGAAAATACCAGATTCAAAAAAGAACCTCGGGGAGACAAAGGGCGGGTGGGTGAGGGCTGGGCTGGGGTAAGGGTGATCTGTCTGAGGATGGGGGGGGGGGTCCCACTCTGTGATATGAGCTAATGGCTCTCCTCTGGCATCTGGCTACTACATACATGCAGCTCATTAAATATTCAAGGTGGGTGAAGCAGGGAGGGGTTTAATGGCGGGCTAGCCATCATGCTACGATGACAGCAGCATCAAATTAGCTCGGTTTCCTTCTACAGCCGTTTAGTTTCCCCGAGGAGACAAAGCGGGTCGTTTTCTGTTGTCTTCATGTTCCTGGAGACACAACGCCTCCAGTCAATCATGATCAATAATCTATAATCGACTGAGGCTAGAAAGAAAGAAAACATGGACCACATTAAAGAGGCGTTAAATAGCGAGGAAGAATTATCACTCCGATTTCATGAACCACGATTCATTGATTCAGAGGCACCAAAATCATTTCATCCATGTTTACCTCCGCCAAGGAGCGTCTGTTTTTGTTTCTCTTTTTGTTAGCAGGAATATAGAAAAACTGCTGGATGGATCTTGATGAAAATAAATCTGAATATGGGTCTTGGTCTAACTTAGATCCCATAAAATGTTGAGAGCGATCCGGACACTCGTCTGGATACAAAAAAGAAATCCAGTTTTTCCTATTTACTTATAATGGAGGCTCTTTCAAAAAATATCTTCACTCACCAAACATCCCAGTCATAAAGGGGTCCGATATGAACCATCATGAAACATGTGTTCTGGTTCTGATCCAGAATGAGGTCAGGATCAAATATTACATTTTAACATTAAAACCCATTTATGGATTCAAGAATCAGTTAAAAATACACATCAACTCTGATTCACTTTGACTTTTCATGGTTGGTGTATAAAGATACCAAGAACAATCTAGAACCTTTTGGTGCTGATCCAGATCACCATGTGGACGGTGTAGATCCAGTTAGGAGGGGGACGAGCTGCTTGGGGGAGGTCTGTGCTCTCTGGAATCAGATAGAAATACTGATTTATACATTTTTATATCTTTGGACTTTAAAATTGTGCTACTGTTTGCCAGGGCTGGGCTCGCCTCTTACTCTTAAAACATCAGCAGAAGATACTCGTGCTTCCATCGTTTGGGGAGGATCCTTGCCCGGTCCACAATGGCTGCTGGTCGTCTGTCTGGGTCGGCGTGAGCATGTGGTCTCGATGTCAGGGTTTAGTGTTATCATGAAGGGAAATTAGCATCTTAATGCAGATAAGATAGATCAGAGGTGATGGACAGAATATGTTAATGTAGAAAAAGCAGACAGAGGGAGGGGTGCATGGATGAGGGGAGGAAGAAAGGGAACAGATGGAAAACGGAGAGGAGAGCAGAAGGAAGGCCTCTTCTTCAGAAACAGGAGACAACAAGGCAGAAAGAGGAGCTGAGAGAGAGACAGATGAGAGGAAGACAAGCTGGAGATGATGGATGGGTGGGAGAGATGGAGCCTGCCCCCCCGAGGTGAAGTGTTGGGATGACCATCGATGCATCGCGTCCCACTGGAGGACAGGCTCAGCGGAGGATGCTGATGGCGCTCCACGGTGACAAAGAGATGAAGTGGTTTCAGGTCGGACCAGATTTACGCGGTGATAACTCCTACATCTTCGTCCCGTAGAAGTCTGGATCCACAGGACCGGACTCTCATCGAAACGGGACCGGATGGAGCCGGTCAACGGGTCAGTTAGAAACAGTCGAAGGCCCGGTTTACTGGAGAAATGTTAGTCTGGAACCCCAGATCCCACTTTGCGGTTGGAAAATATCCCAAATGTCAAATATATTCTGAGCTTTTTAGAATTTCTCCTGCTTGGATGCGATTTAAAATGTCCCGTATGAGAGACATGTGTACAGAATGAGCCAAGTTCATCTTGTAACCATGAAAACCCCCAAAAATTACAAAAGATTTTAGTTTTCCAAAGGCACCTTTTGAAGATTTGGCTTTTTTTTTTTTTCAAGAAAGCTTTTTGTAAAAACACAAAACGGTTGTAAAGTTAGGCTCCAGAGATGAAACGGACTGAACCTCCTTGGCTTCATCCGGGGCCCCCGGCTGCTTCAGTGGCTCCGGGGTTTCACGTTAAATCCTCAGACGACAGACGTCCGCAGAGACATGAATAATTTAGTCCTGCCACAACGAGCCGGTGGAGACTCGTTGGAGTTGCCGTCACGGCGACCTGACAGATGAGCACTAATGGCGTCGCGCCGTGTGCTGCGAGGCGTTTCATTGGTCCACCAGTGACTAATGAGCAACACCTGACATGTAACTGATGGCTGACAGGTGAGTGCATGCTTGAGTGCTGCTAATCACGTTTCTGGACACATAATGAAGCGTCCCGTCGGATCCGAGTGGACAGAGACACAGTGGACGCGAAACGAGCTGGCAGAAACGCAGACAGATGATCTGCTGCAGAGAGATTAATAGACACATTTCACAGATTAAAACAAGATAAAAGATCAGGGCAGCAGGGCTCCCTGGGGAGCAGGAGGCTACAATTATCTGATTTTACAAACCTCTTGCTTGGCCGAGACTTTAAACTGTAGCTGTGATGGAACATGATTCATGTTTGGCTGTCAGAGTTAAACTCTCAAGACACCCCGTGAAAAATAATCAGTCACACACAATGAACCGGGCAGACGATCGTTAACTTTTTACGCCCGGGAGAAGCAAAGTGATGGCCGCCGCCAAACCACGTTCTCCCCTCCGCTCTCTGCAAGGGAGATAGTTTTATTAGTTCAGGTGTGTCTTAGATATTGGCATACAGTATCTTCTCTTCCCACTAGATGGGGGTGTTCCTCTCAATGACACTTGTAACAATGAAAATAAAATGAATTTCTCTCGACGCATTTTACTGACTTCCATCCATCCGTGTTGTGATGTCACCGGGCCGTCGCCATCGGTGACGTGATCACTCCAAAATGATCAATAAGGGGTGAGTGGTTGTCTGTCGACGTGTGGCCCCGCGATGAGCTGGCGTCTCATCCGGGGTGTACCCCACCTCTCACCCGTAGTCAGCTGGGATAGGATCCAGCGACGCCTGTGACCCGCAGGGCGGATAAAGCGGCGATTGAGATCGTACGAAGATGGATGGAGGTTACCTCGAGATTGATTAGCTTGAATAGTTTTCAGTAAATAAGATGAATGGCTAAAATCCACAGCGCTAGTAGCAGTTAGCAGCTAGCTCACCCATTCTTTACAAAGCGCTTCCATCAGCTGGTCATCACTGGACAAATGTGCAATGACATCATTGCACTGCAACATTCTTTCAGGATTTCACAGAGCTGGCCTGATCTCATCTCAGGTCGGATGCAGGGACGTCCTCACTCAAGCGTGTCCCTCCTGTCATTTGTCTTTCCTTGACGCCTGGCTGAGGTTCGACGTTCAGCTTCCAGGATTTCCGTCTCCCTGCGGAGATTCCTTCCCATCTTGCCGCCGGACGGTGCGTCCAATCCATTCTCATTACGGCCCAGAGCGGGATGCGAATGTTTGCAGGGGTCGTTGCAGAATTCGCAGGTCGTGGCTTTAATATCACTTTCAGGACAAAGATTTATAGCATTGAAGATTTTAGGCAATGATCTCATCCTTTAAAGCGATGACTCAAACCAGATCCTGTCTGAAAGAGATTCGACCTGAGCACTTGAGGAGATTAAGTCCCAGTGGTTGGACGAGTCCCTGATTGGCTGGCTGGCGGGAGAGGCTGCCGGTTTAAGCTAACACGCCGCAGCATCCGAGACCCTGTGGAAATCGGTTTATTCACCGTTTTGTTTTACAGAAGTTACTTTACACACCTCCGCTAGTCCATCTATTCCTTGAAGGGACATTATTGTGCAAATTTTTACTCATTGAGTTCCTGTAAAGAGACTGAAAGGAAGACAAAATTCATGGGACCCCTGGGAATTAACATTTAAATTCAGTAGAGCGACTACCTCCGCTAATCAAGCAGACAGAAGTTCAAGTTACTGGGTCAGATGGAGGCAGGTTTTCCTTTCGCTCTACACCTCTAGGATAAAACAGGCAAATCTAATAAAGATGAAGGAAGAGAAAGAATAGCGTCCATCTTTTATCTGGGCACAACATCATCTTCAAACTTGTTCCTGCAAACGGTCTAAATCAACATGGGTGCGGGTCCCAGCAACCCAGATGGACTTAGTGATAATCTGGTGACAGGATTATTCATTAAGTGACTCCCGGCTTTTAGGACGGTCCCAAATAGACTTTGATAGATCTGCGGGTCGTGACTCACTGTGTAATGAATTGTGCTTCAGCCATTGATCAGGTTACAGAGGTAAGCACCGAAAACATGAACCCATGACTGGAGACACTCCGGAGCAACGTATGCTAATTAGTGACGTGAAACGCACCAATCAGAGCGCGACGAAAGGCTGAAACTCGCTAACCAGTTATTCAACTCAGTAACCAAACAATTGACTTTTTTTTTTTTTTTAATGAGACCAAATAAGATTATCTAATATGAGCTCACAACCAGGAAGTCACTGTCAAGTAAAAATGTCTCGAATGTGTTCACACCCTGACCCTGAAGACGAAGGAAACCTGGAGCCTAATCTTCACCATCTTTTCTGCATCCAGTTGTAACTTGGCAGCAGAAGCGGGACAGAGATGCAGGCATCTCCCAGAATCGGACCCAAAGCATGATGCAGGTTCTGTTTGCTGAGCAGATAACAGAACTGGAAGTCTGCTCTCCTTTAGATCATCCATATTTATTTTAAAACCTTTGGCTGGTCTGCTGCAGAAACCCGAGTCTTGAAGACGTAATAGTTACCCAACACTTCCTGTGAGACGCCGGGACACGATGCTCCCGTCTCCTCTGCCAGTCCACATATTGGGTTACTAATGGCTTTCATCCTCTGATGGACAGGACGGTCGGGTCGGCCGTCTCTGGAGGGACGGGGCATTAATCTTTACAAGCGTTGAGAGGGTCAAGGCGGAATGGCCCAGGCCATCTTTGATAAAACATGCCACCGCCAAAGTGTCCACTCCCGAAAGTCTGAGATGGCGCGGCGGTTTAATGGGATTAGCGTAATCCATTTCATCCCAGGGTGCAAGGGATAAATCAATAGACAATAACGTTCTGGTTTGGGTACGTTGTGGGTTGTAACATGAATGTAAAATGATCAATGAGGGGTCTGGTGGTGTGAAAGCTTTTAGGCAGAATACCGTCGCTTCACAGTTTTACAATCCAGGCTTTTAGGTTTTACATGTGACGGCTAAAAGCAGGGATCTCCTGGGTTTGTAGATTTACACCGCAGATAAAAGCACTCGCTATCATTCAAACGTCAAGTTTAGGGACTCGTAGCGGAGCAGGTCGTCGAGGTAATGCCATCGATTTCTCCTGAATATACGCGCAGGTTATGAATAATGGAACAGTCTAGCAGCCGGGCTGGAGATAGACGTGGAAGATTTACTGAGAACTCTCTGACAACCACCAGGCTTATTGCCAACATCACAAACAAGCAAACAAAAACAGGTAGAACGTTCCTGCTTCAAGTCCATTGTTGCCCGGGTCATACATGGAACAGGTGTATGAGTTAATCTGGACAATGTCTCGTCCGAATCTGCACCTTGTTAAAAGTTTACCTGCAGTAGAAAAGGACTTTTTCCCAGTGTCGGATCTGGTCTGACCTTGTCAAGTGAGGAGGACGAGGAGGAGGAAGCTTCCAGAGTGTTCACAGTAAATCATGGCCTCCATGGTGTTATTAAAAGGAAATGATCACCCTGTTAAAATTACTGTAACCTTTGCAGTAGTGCAACAATCGATGCTCACACGTCATGCATTGTTAGATCCACCGGATTGTCCTTTGACGGGACTGAATGATGACAGGTTACTGTTGCTGCAGGACATGTGACACCATGGTGATAATAAATCTGATTTTTTTTAAATAAAGTTCAATTTGGGTGACGCAGCGGGTCGCGGTGTTGCATCAGGATGAAGGCCTTTGTGGAGATCCCCTTGGGACTCTCCTGGGATAGTCTCCAGCCCAAGACGGGATCATTAAATACATGCATATATTTCCGTTTAGTTTTCTCACCCTTGAACTGCCACCTTGTCGTGGTGGGGGAGTTTGAGTGCCCGAATGATCCCAGGAGCTATGTTTCGGGGGCTTTGTGCTCCTTGTTGGGCTTCCCAAGGCAAGTAGGTCCCGGGTGATGAGTCAGACTAAGAGCGGTTCAAAAGCCCCTTTGATGAAACTGGGAGCAAGGACCGGAACGACACAACTGGGGCCCCACCCTGGAGCCAGTTCTGGGGTCGGAGCTCATGTGCGAGTGCCTGGTGGCTCGGCCGGGCTCAGCCCGAAAAGAGGATGCACCCCCGACCTCCGGGGGACCCGCCACCCACAGAGGGAACCGCAGGGGACGGGTGCAATGCGGGTTGGGTGGCAGGCTCGACGGCCCGACACCAACAGGGTGTCAGGGCCAAGGAAATTAAACGAAGATGTAACGCATGCATTCAATCATTTAGAAAAATCGATTTCCAATTTATCTTCACCATTTTGTCATTATCATGATTAAGCTTTATTTTTTGTTCCGTCTAAATGCACCTGAACAGGACAACAGCATGGTGTCACATGTCCTGCAGCAACAGTAACCTGTCATCATTCAGTCCCGTCAAAGGACAATCCGGTGGATCTAACAATGCATGACGTGTGAGCATCGATTGTTGCACTACTGCAAAGGTTACAGTAATTTTAACAGGGTGATCATTTCCTTTTAATAACACCATGGAGGCCATGATTTACTGTGAACACTCTGGAAGCTTCCTCCTCCTCGTCCTCCTCACTTGACAAGGTCAGACCAGATCCGACACTGGGAAAAAGTCCTTTTCTACTGCAGGTAAACTTTTAACAAGGTGCAGATTCGGACGAGACATTGTCCAGTTTAACTCATACACCTGTTACATGTATGACCCGGGCAACAATGGACTTGAAGCAGGAACGTTCTACCTGTTTTTGTTTGCTTGTTTGTGATGTTGGCAATAAGCCTGGTGGTTGTCAGAGAGTTCTCAGTAAATCTTCCACGTCTATCTCCAGCCCGGCTGCTAGACTGTTCCATTATTCATAACCTGCGCGTATATTCAGGAGAAATCGATGGCATTACCTCGACGACCTGCTCCGCTACGAGTCCCTAAACTTGACGTTTGAATGATAGCGAGTGCTTTTATCTGCGGTGTAAATCTACAAACCCAGGAGATCCCTGCTTTTAGCCGTCGCATGTAAAACCTAAAAGCCTGGATTGTAAAACTGTGAAGCGAAGGTATTCTGCCTAAAAGCTTTCACACCACCAGACCCCTCATTGATCATTTTACATTCATGTTACAACCCACAACGTACCCAAACCAGAACGTTATTGTCTATTGATTTATCCCTTGCACCCTGGGATGAAATGGATTACGCTAATCCCATTAAACCGCCGCGCCATCTCAGACTTAACATCGGCGAGGAGCCCATACCAACTGTGTTAGAGAAGCCAATCAAGAGCCTTGGGCATTGGTACGATGCAACCCTTAAGGATATGGTTCAAGTGGAGCAGCTTAGACGGGATGCCATCAGCGGTCTTCAGAGCATTGACAGGACCATGCTCCCTGGCAGGCTGAAGCTTTGGTGTCTTCAGTTTGGTCTCATACCTCGGCTGATGTGACCTCTAACCATTTATGAGGTACCGTGCTCGAAGGTTGAGAAGCTGGAGAGGGTCATCAGCTCTTTTGCCAGGAAATGGCTTGGGCTTCCCAGGTGCCTTACCAACATAGCACTGTATGGTAAAGGCATCCTGGAGCTTTCTCTATGTAGCCTCACAGAGGAATACAAGAGCAGCAAAGTCAGGCTGGAGATGATGCTGACAGATTCTCGAGACCCCTGTGTAGCTCAAACTGCTCCTGCAATTGCAACTGGGAGGAAGTGGACTCCAACTGTAGCTATACACCAGGCTAAATCAGCCCTTAAGCACCGGGATATTGTCGGCCACGTGCAAATGGGAAGAGGAGGCATTGGCCTAGAGGAGAGTAAACCATCCTGGTGCAAGGCATCTCCAGCTCAGCAACGTGGGCTGGTGGTCGAGGAGGTTCGCCGAGAGGAGCAGGCTGCAAGGTGTGCAAAGGCTGTCTCACAAGGAAAGCAAGGTCAATGGATGCGTTGGGAAGATGTTGGGAAGCGCAAGCTCTCTTGGAGAGAGATGTGGGACATGGAAGCTTATCGAACCAGCTTCATCCTGCGAGCGACATATGATGTGCTACCATCACCACAGAACCTCAACCAATGGTACGGAGAAGATCCTACATGCCCCCTCTGTCCATCTCCAGCAAACTTGAAGCACACTCTAGTTGGCTGCAAGACAAGCCTTACACAAGGCCGTTACACCTGGCGGCACAATCAAGTCCTGAAGTGTCTGGCAGCTGCACTGGAGAATAGAAGAATGGTCGTCAAATCCCTGCCCCCCCTTTCCTCCCATCTTACATCATTAGGACATTTTGTCCGTGAAGGGGAGAAACAACAAAAGAGATGTATTCCAAAATCAGAGGTAGGACAGATGGGAGCAGCACGGGACTGGAGGCTCCTTGTTGATCTGGAGCAGAGACTCTGCTTTCCAGTGGAGATCGCCACGACCAACCTCAGGCCAGATCTTGTGTTGTGGTCTACCTCAATTCGAAGTGTTTACATCATAGAGCTCACAGTGCCATGGGAGGATAATATAGGCGAGGCCTTTGAGCGGAAGAAGCTTCGGTATGCTGAGCTGGCAGCGGATGCTGAACAACGGGGCTGGAAGACCACAGTCTTCCCTGTAGAAGTGGGCTGCAGAGGCTTTGTGGGCAGGACTGCTACTAGTCTCCTCAGGGGCATGGGAATCCGGGGCCAGGCCCAACGTCAAATCATCAAAGCCCTGTCCAATGCTGCTGAACGAGCAAGCCAGTGGCTCTGGATTAGGAGGAGAGACAACAGCTGGGCTCCAAAATGACAGAGACAACATCAGGGGGTATAGAAGGGGGTAAGGCAGAGGGGGGCACACCCGGGACGCCAGGTGTTGCTGCTGAACCCTCTTGAGGTGTCGTGGGCCTGTTCAGTGAAACACCTATGATGGAGGGTGCCCACCTGATGACCCCAATGAAACCCTTAGCCCCTTCTATCCTGCCCTGTGATGACTATAATCCCTACCCATTTATCAAGGTAAAAAAGGATTGTAACATCCAGTCCCATTCCGGTATGCAGTCAGACAAGTTTGGCTCAGGGATGAGGATGCCCCTGCCGTGCAGAGTCCAGTGCACTTTGGGTAATAACACCATATCCTGTGTTTGTAAAACATAAAGGGTAATTAACTGGTCAGGTTGGAGTACAGTCCTAGTTGACCTTATTTACTACATGTATGAGCCCCATAATGAACTATACACACTACCACCATTGTAAGCTGACATGCAGTCAGGAGCTTACATGCAGAAAAACAACATAAAATGAAGAAATTAATTTATTAGTTGAGATTTATCCATAGATGTGTACTAAAAAGTTATTTTCCATCCCATTATTTTTATTATTTTATTATTTTCTGTGTTACATGCTAGCAGTGAGATGGTATTACTGTCTCTGTGTATGCCTCTATTTACTATAGTATGAACTAAATTCCCATAGTTCAGATGATGTATATCAGGGGTCCCCAAACTTTTTCCTGTGAGGGCCACATCACTGTTCCCTTCTCTGATGGAGGGCCAGGGTCAGTTTGTACAGGAAAAGTGTGATGATGGCAGGGGTGCCTAAACATTTAGGGGCCGAATGCGGAGGCAGGCTGTAGTTTAGGCTTCATCTCACCATCACAACTACACACAGTGACATGAATCGAGTGTCACACACGCAATGCCTCTCACACCCAAACTCAGTCTCTCTCCAGCACTATCACGAAGTGCAGAGGCGAAGAATGACTGGATCAATCAGCTGATCCAATACAGCTGCAAAGGACCAAACAACAAACCTCAAATTATTGTAAAGAACCTGAATGCTGCACGCCTCGGTTTCAAACCCAGGATCTTCTAGCAGGGAGTCAAGTGCACTACCCACTACACCACCTAGATGTGACCCCATCAAACATTAGGATAAATAGACAGTAGCATTGTTGACTTTAGACCAGAGGCACTGGTTTTGAATCCAGTATGACGTCACCTGGTCTGAGACACGCCCACTCCACATAACACAAAAGGAAAAAGCACAACATAACAACACAACAACATAGCAACACAGCACAACATAACAACACAACAACATAGCAACACAGCACAACATAACAACACGCTGTGGTCTGAGATATCAACTTATTATTTGACAGGTACGACTTTAGTAATACCTCGAGTCTCCTCACCTATACGGTGGCGTGGTCGGTAGGGTTACCGACTCACAGCTGGAGGAACTGGGATCGCATCCAGCTGTGGGGGTGGAGTAGGGGCGGCAGGGTAGGCCCAGGGCCTTACCTGGCGGAGCGAACTGGACCACTGGTCCACTCCACTCCGCTCAGGTGTGCCCTGGACCTACCCTGTTGCCCCTGCTCCATCTCATTCCCGTAGTGGGATTCGATACCAGGGCCATTTTGCCCTGCCAACTATGCCACCGTGGAGGTGAGGAAACCTGCCCTGTTATTACAAAGTAATTACTATGTAATAAGTTTGACCTTTACCCTTAGCAAAGAAGCTCTCCAAAGTTTTTATTTTTGATATATTAATTTTCGCTTGTTTACAGCTGTTTTTAGTAACGTATCACGTGACCAAGAAAATTCACAGGCGAATGTCACATTGGAGAAAGTCCAGTCGTTTCTCAAAATAAAACATATTTTAGACGCTAATAATCGATACAACGGAAATTGTATAAATTATTTACTCTTTCTGTTTTTGTTTTCTTTTCCTCATGTCCCCGAAGGGGCTCCGTACTAGCTGTAACTTATTCTGTTTGACTTGTAAAACTGAAAAAAGAAAAAGAAAACTTCAATCAACAAGTGATCAATGCTTTTGTTCAGAAGCAGCAGCGCATAAAACTTTATTTATAAGTAAAGACAAGAACATAATAACCTTTTTTTTTAATTAGATGTGCTTTTTTGTGTGCTACATCTTGTATGTTAAAATGCTGATTTGATATTTCTAACGTATGGTAATCTGTTAACTGCTGCCAATCAAATGGTGAATAATCTACTCTGTAGGGTTCTTACGGAGTCTGCTGAAGAACAAAGAGGAATTCTTGAACGTTGATGAATCAATACTTCTTAAAAACTATGGACTAACAATCGGCTGCTAGATGGTAAATGTGAACTGACATTTTCTTTCCTTTACAAAGAATGATTTTATTCATATTTCCCTCCCAGCTCATCCATTTTATTCATTCACCAGGTCATGAAAGATTTTAGATGGAAAGCAGTGATCTGGTTGAAAATAGTCCTACTCTCAGTTTAAATCAGTTGAATCAATGCAAGCTGATGCTACATCTCATAGGTGTGTTGTTTTAGTCGACGGGGGCTCATGGCCAGTCGCAGCACTTGCAGGAGTCCCAGTAGATCAGACCGGGCTGGCAGCGGTGAAGGTAGGTGTTTCCTGAAAAGCACTGGAAGTAGGTGGTCTTATCCGCCGGGTTCTCGTGCAGACTATTTGGGCGACCACGGCAGAAGTCTGCTATGGGGTCCCTGGTGGTGGTAGGGGCAGGTGTAGTGCTAGGCCTTGGGGGGAAGCCTGTAGAAAATGACATTGATTATGAATTATGAACAACAGACTTTTTGATCCGTGCTATCTACAGTAAACAGCTGTTTTCAGAAGATTAATGACTGATAGATCTATTGATTGAGTCAACTCCATCAGAGTGTGGTGGCTTTGTGAGTTATTTGGACTACAGTGTTTACCCATTGACATTCTGAGGTGACTGATGAGAGGGTAAGCTCCTTCTGAGCAGAAGGATCCACCAAAGTCATCCATATCCAAGGTCCAAACATGAGCACCTCCCAGTCCTGCGGCGGTCATCCACTCGACCTACAGGAAGACTACCATCAGTTACAGATACATGAACCGCAGACAGCTACAGGGCCCAATATGGGCCCAGTGTGATTCGACCTGCTCTGGAGCACAGGGGTACCTTGGAAGAATAGCTTTGCTTGTCATCATACCCAACCCAGGAACTGCCATGGGTGGCGTAAGGAACCCTTTGTTCAGGGATCCGTCCCACGGTAGCACCAGGTCTGAACTGACAGATCTGGTACAACATAAAAAGACCATCCAAATGATCATTAACATTTTTCAATGTAAATTTGCTTCATCGGTTTACATCATGAGAAGAGAACTCTTTCTGTCACGGACTTTAGCTTTAGCAACATTATGTATAGAACAGAGACAATTATCACATGTAAGTGGTACCAGGAGGTTTATTCCTGTTGTAAAGCAGTGTGTTTGTTACATACATGAAAATTGAAAAATGTGGACGAAACCCATAGAGCCCCATGGAGAAACCTAAAAGTGAAGGGTCGTGCCCCATCCAACCAATGTTTCATGAAAGAAGCCAACGAGACTGAACTTATCTGTCGACACCATTTTCAGATTGTTATGGGCACCAGCAGTAGCAACAGTGGCCTACCAGCGTCTTGCATTCTCAATTTTGATTGGTACTTTTGTCATAAATATGTGCCAATGAGGTCTGACATAGCTGTGAACACTGTTTTAACGTTCATGAATGTGCCATACCTCATAATAGGCCCGGAAGCCGGCAGTGTGAGTGTAGGATCCGGCATCTGCAGGGCCATTAGCTGGTGCTCCGAGGCCTGAAAAACCGCTAGAAAGGCGGTAGGTTCGTCCGTAGGTGGGGAAACCCAGCAGGAGCTTCTCAGCTGGTGCTCCTAGAGCTTTCCAGTGGGCTATAGTAGAGTTCTAGATGAAAAGATAAGTAAAAGACAATGAAATAACAATTTCAACCCATAGAGAGAAACAGAGAGATACCCAAACCCTAACGCCTGGGGAGCGGACTCAGCCTTACCAGGTCATCTAAATCTAACACTCTGTATATTAACGCTGAAACCAAAACCCACCTGAAATAAAACACTAATGTTAGCTATCACTGCTGCATGGGGGTTGGCTTTCAGGGTATTTCAGGTTAGATGCACTCTTGTTGCAACGTTTGGGTTCACTTTTACCCAGATGTCCCTGGTACTGAAATCTAGCACCCCTGATGTGACTTGACAATTCAGCCTGTACCCTTTAATGCAGCTCAACCTCAGTGAAAGTAGCATAAAGTGGACCCATATTTCGCATAGCAGTGAGCATCTTACGATGTTGTGATCAAATTGCGAGCCAATGTCCACAGCGCTGCGGTACAACGGGCTGTTGTGTCCGGTAACTTCCTCCCAGTGCCCGTGGTAGTCATAGGTCATGACATTGATGAAATCCAGATAACTGTTGAGTTTTAAATTTGGCATTTTTAGAAGAGCAGCTGAAGATGTTTAGTTCAGTTTGATGCCCTTTCAAACAAACTTACTTCACAATTCCGTTGCCCTCGTAAGCCTTATCAATGGTGGAGCGGAGGGAGGCGACGTTGGCCGACAGGAGCAGCTGAGTCTTCCTGGTGTCTATGGCTTCCTTTGCAAAGGCCCGGGACAGTTCCTGAAAACAGAATCAGTAAAGACCACCTCAGATCATGCCGTTCTGCCATCGCAGCAACTTTTAAGATGCCCAGAAACGGTGGCATTAACCAGTCATTTTCAACAAGTAACAATGAAAAATAAGGTCCAATCTAACCAAGAGCAGCAGAGAGAACCTCATCTTGTCTTCTGGTGGGCTGCCGTTGTGTGCGGGATATTCCCAAGCAAGGTTCAGCCCGTCAAAGCCATGAGTGCGCAGGTAGCTGATGGCCGAACTGATGAAGGCTGTACGAGTCTCAATCTTGGAAACCATGGCGATGAATCTGATAGGATGTACAAAAAAACAACAACAATTAGCATTCGGGCAGGACAGCAGAAGAAGAAGGTTTAAGAGGAGGAGAATGAAACTCACGGGCTAACCCCAGGAATTGTTCCACCGACGGACAGCAGAGTCTTCAGTTCAGGATTGCTACGATGAAATCATCATATCGTTAAGCAGCACAAACGGTCCAGTCAAATCTAGATTTGAGCACCAACATTGTGAAATAAACTTGCCGTAGTTATGCCTAATAGTCCGTTCAGCTCTGATTGTCTGCTGCGGTTCGTTTTGACTTACGTGACCTTGAGGTTGTGGAGCCTGAGGTACAGCTGCTCATCGTTCCACTCGATGGGGGTGATCTGGCTGAAGCTGTTGATGGTGGCCAACGCGTAGATGACGTGTGTGCAGAGGTACGGGTCGATGTTGTCGGGGGTGAACTTGCCGACACTGGGCCTGTACTGGGCCCAGTTGGTCATGTGACACACCAGTTTATAGGATGAGGCTAAAAGAAGACACCAGGACAGTATTATATTATCACATTATAATATAGCAATGATTTATTATCATGTTGGTTTCTATATATATATATATATATATATATATATACTGTATATATCCTTACCGATGTGTAGAATGAGCAGAACGCCCACAGCTGCAGGAACACAGAAAACAGGTGAATATTTAACACATGACAAAATACAATTATCCACAAATAACATAACAATAAATTATATTGTTCTAAAGGTAAAATCTAAATAATATTCAATTTTAACTTTTGCATCTGCAGTTCAAGTGGATGTATGAATGTAAATTGGTTGGTTGCAAGATTGTGTTAATGACTAAGCAGTTTGTTGAATTACAGCATGAGTGACTGAGCGAAGTCACAGGAAGTTCTTTAGTGTTTTTATAACAAAAAGGGAGGGGAGAGTAAATCTGTTGTTTTAATTTGAAATTGTTCTTTGTCCAGCACAGTGGACGTTTTAAGAGCCGACACCTCTGTTAATCAACATTTAATCCGGGCATTAAAGCACATTTCAGAAGTCAAAGTCTCTACCTGTGAGGAGTCTTGCCATTGTTCTGGATGCCAAACCGGTTTTTCCGCTGCAGGAGTCACTTCTGGTCGATCGCGCCACATACATTTGATAAATGTGGTAAAGCAGACATGAGAAACTGAAGCAGGCTTGTTTCATATGATTGTACATTCAGACAAACACATTTTAGTCGGATGTTTAAAGGTCTAATATTTCATATTTAATATTTCAAATCTCTTTTTACGTTAAAATATTTTTTTCATTTGGACACAAAGCAATTTACCTGTCTGTCAGAGGAAAAGATGCCGAGTCCAGAGCCAGGCAGGGTTACTTCATATTTATATTAACTTTAAAAGGAAGAGAGGGTTGTCTTCCGGGAATGCTGGTGGTGTAGAGTGGCAAGGTGTGATGGAGGAGTGTCCCCATTAAAGGACACGGATACAGATGTCCAACTTAAGGTCGTTTTATTTGGCTGTGGTCTGTAATAACACAGTAACAAACATAATTATCAACAAAACTCAACGGTTAGAACAAAGGACTGTATTTACAACTCGGCGACACTAGCATGCACAGCTAAACGAGCACACATT
This sequence comes from Brachionichthys hirsutus, assembly GCF_040956055.1. Lineage (NCBI taxonomy): Eukaryota > Metazoa > Chordata > Actinopteri > Lophiiformes > Brachionichthyidae > Brachionichthys > Brachionichthys hirsutus. The sequence continues at coordinate 9,500,798 of NC_090904.1, read as the reverse complement.
AACACAATGTGCACATTCAACTTCTAATAAATAGCTGTAATTACACTAACCTTCCGGCATGTACGCACAGCGCTGAACTGAAGGAAGTAAACGTTATCTGTTAAGACAGACAAGCCACGGTAAAAGGGCGTTGTTCCGTGTGTGGAAAGTGAAACTATTTCCAGCTCCGACGCTGCACACGGAGATATGGTGCATTCAAAGGCGTCGGAGAACTATGGTGCGTTCACGAACGTGGGATATGTGACGATTTATGTCAGAAATGAACAATTGTCGACTGAAATAATATGGGCTTTCTAACACAGCCGCCCCCAACTGTCTACATAGAGAGTTGAATCTAACATAGAAAGACCATTCAGACAGTTGAATCGCCATCAGTGTCTTCAAGCTTAGGGAGCTGGACCAGACGAGCTACTGGTCGAATGTATGTCCGATCCTTCACCTTAATGGCGGCAGTCCGGACACGTCCATCAGCTCCTGGGTAAGTAGCTGTCACTTTACCAACTGGCCATAAACCTCGTGGGAGCTGAGAATCCACGATGAGCACCACTCGGTTTGGTTCGAGATGTTTTCCATCCTTCTGCCACTTCTGTCTCTCCTGTAGACTAGGCAGGTAGCGACCAGTAAATCTGGACCAGAAGTGGTCGACGAGAACTTGGCTGTGCCGCCATCGGCAACTCCCCAGGGTTTTACTATTGTCATAGATGGCCTGAGGAAGAGAGGCATCATAACGTCCCATCAATAGGATATTCGGTGTGATGGGGTCCGGGTCAGCGATGTCTGATGATACGTAGCCGAGTGGCTTAGCATTCAGGATGCCCTCGACCTCCACAAGAACTGTGCGTAGCACTGTTTCGGGCACCGACTGCTCCTTAAGTACGACTTTGAGAGCAGTCTTCACGGACCTCACTTCTCTCTCCCACACTCCACCAAAGTGAGGAGCACTGGGTGGATTAAAAGAGAACTCGATCTGCTGTTCTGCCAACTGTTCCTTTAGGCGGGGAGTCATGACTTCAAAGGCCTCACGTAGTTCTCGGGCTCCACCAATGAAGTTTGTTCCGTTATCGGACAGCAGCTCGAAGGGTTTGCCTCTTCTGGCAATGAAACGTCGTAGAGACATTAAAAAGGCATCAGAATCAAGGCTCTCCAGGAAGTCTAGATGTACACAACGGGTTGTCATGCACTTGAAGACAATGCCCCATCGTTTTTCTGTTCGTCGACCAATCTTCACTGTGAAGGGGCCAAAACAATCAACTCCAGTTGAATAGAAGGGTGGCTTATAGAGGCGTAGACGACAAGGCGGCAGGTCTGCCATTTTAGGAATAGATGGGTTGGCACGCCATGCCTGGCACTGCATGCAGTGACTCTGATACTTCTTAATTGCTTCCCTCCCTCGTAAAATCCAAAACCGACGACGTAGTTCTGCCAGGACTCTTTCAGGTCCAGGGTGCAGAAGGTTCTCATCACAGGCCTGGATGATAAGATTGGTAAGAGGGTGCTTTGGGTCTAGTAAGACCGGGTGGATGGTGTCTGGCTCTAGCTGCTCCGCTCTTCGTAACCTTCCCCCGACTCTGAGGAGTCCTGTGTCCCTATCGTGTTCTGGGGATAGGGAGCCCAAACGACTGGAGGTTGATAGGGGTCGGTCAGAGATGAGCGCCTTCACCTCTTCTGGGAATGACTCTAACTGTGCCTGTTTTAAGAGGAGATTCTCTGCTTTGATGTAATCTGCCGCTTCACTTGGCGAGTTAGAGCTTGGATCGGCCGCCCCGTGTAGGGACTGCGCTGTTGCTTGTAAGAGTTCCTTCCATGTGGCGAACATGCTGACGTCAGGGAGTTGAGGGCAGGAGTCAACAGTCACCTGTCCACAAAAGGAGGGTTTCCTCAGTTCGTTATTCTCAGGCTCTGGGTAGACTGATCGGTTGTTCGGCCATTGATCCTCGGTGTGACGCAGAAAGTCAGGGCCTTGGTGCCAGCGGTGAGGTCGGGACAGCTCCTTCAATGTCTTGCCCCGCGTGATATCGTCAGCAGGGTTGTTCGTGCTTTCTACATACCTCCAGTTTTCCACATCTGTAAGGCTCTGAATCTCCGCTACCCGTGTGCCAACGAAAACCTTGTAGTTGCAGGATTCTGACCTGATCCAGTGAAGGACAGTGGTGGCGTCTGACCAGAGGGTGACCTTTCTGATGGGTAAGGTCAGCTCGGCTTGGAGTAGATGGGCTAGTTGGGCACCGGTGAGAGCGGCACTCAGCTCTAACCGAGGCATGGAGAGTTGCTTCTTAGGTGCTACACGCGATCTAGCCAGGACAAAGGAGATATGGACCCTTTTCTGTGCATCTTCTGTCCGTAGGTAAGCAACAGATCCGTACGCTCTCTCAGAGGCATCACAGAAGATGTGGAGATCTCTAGTTGAGGTTGGGGAGTCCGCAGACACTGGTGCATAACATCTGGGAAGTTCCATCTGGACTAGGTCAGGAATCTCTCCTTCCCAAGCGAACCATCTGTCTTGCAGGCTCTGTGGCTGGATCGGGTCATCCCAGCCGGTTTGCTCCTTCCAAAGATCTTGGACAAGAATCTTAGCTCTAGTAGTAAATGGTACTATGTAGCCTAGTGGATCATACTGACAGGCGAGTACTTGATAGATTTTCCTCAAAGTAGGTTCGGTTTGCTCCGCGGGTCTATGCTTATACCTCAGGGCGTCATTGATGCAGTCCCAACGCAACCCGAGAGTTGGTTCCTGAAGGTCCGTGCTGGACTGAGAAAGCCATAACTCACTGTTTTCGGATCTGGCTTCTGGTGGAAGGTCTTCCATGACAGCCGGAGCATTACTGGCCCATTGACGTATCTCAAAGCCCCCGGTGTAGAGCAGCTCTCGCAGGCTTTCGATGAAGGTTTTTGCTTCCTCCTCTGTGTGGGTGCTGTAAAGACAGTTATCCACATAAAATGACTGCTCAACGCAGTCAACAAGATCACTCTTGGACTTACTTGTGTCACGAACGTGCCGCTGCAGGGCATAGATAGCACAGCATGGGCTGCATGTGGTGCCAAATGGCAGGACTTGCCATTCGTAGATATTTGGTGCTTCTGTCCTCTTCATATCTCGCCAGATGAAGCGCAGAACTGGTTTGTCAATTGGTAGAAGCCGTATCTGGTGGAACATACCTTTGATGTCACCGCTCACTGCGACTGGGTACTGTCGAAACCGAATAAGGACGCCTAGCAATGATGGACCTAGGGCAGGTCCAGGGAGTAGGAGGTCGTTGAGGGACTTCCCTTGATACTGGAAAGAACAGTTAAAGACAATTCTGTGTTTACCGTTGTGCCGCACCATATGATGAGGTATGAACCAGGATTCTGGGGTTGATGTAGCTAGCTTGGGTGGCACCACGGCTATGTAGCCCATCTTCTCTAGTTTCTGGATCTCCTGACAATATGCCTCGGCACGTTGTGGGTCTTTGGCGAGTCTTCTCTCGGTGCTACGAAGACTTGGCAGAACTGCTTCCATAGGGGCTTGGAGGGTGATGGAGTTGGCTCTGCGCAGCAGCGGTGTGGCGTATCTATGGACTCCGTCAACTGTGACCCTGGAAGTGGATGTCTGGAGCAGGTTCAAGGCTTGCTGATCCTGTTTCGATCGGGTCACCTGCTTCTCACTTGTATCTCGACGCATTTTACTGACTTCCATCCATCCGTGTTGTGATGTCACCGGGCCGTCGCCATCGGTGACGTAATCACTCCAAAATGATCAATAAGGGGTGAGTGGTTGTCTGTCGACGTGTGGCCCCGCGATGAGCTGGCGTCTCATCCGGGGTGTACCCCACCTCTCACCCGTAGTCAGCTGGGATAGGATCCAGCGACGCCTGTGACCCGCAGGGCGGATAAAGCGGCGATTGAGATCGTACGAAGATGGATGGAGGTTACCTCGAGATTGATTGGCTTGAATAGTTTTCAGTAAATAAGATTAATGGCTAAAATCCACAGCGCTAGTAGCAGTTAGCAGCTAGCTCACCCATTCTTTACAAAGCGCTTCCATCAGCTGGTCATCACTGGACAAATGTGTGATGTCATCATTGCACTGCAACATTCTTTCAGGATTTCACAGAGCTGGCCTGATCTCATCTCAGGTCGGATGCAGGGACGTCCTCACTCAAGCGTGTCCCTCCTGTCATTTGTCTTTCCTTGACGCCTGGCTGAGGTTCGACGTTCAGCTTCCAGGATTTCCGTCTCCCTGCGGAGATTCCTTCCCATCTCGCCGCCGGACGGTGCGTCCAATCCATTCTCATTACGGCCCAGAGCGGGATGCGAATGTTTGCAGGGGTCGTTGCAGAATTCGCAGGTCGTGGCTTTAATATCACTTTCAGGACAAAGATTTATAGCATTGAAGATTTTAGGCAATGATCTCATCCTTTAAAGCGATGACTCAAACCAGATCCTGTCTGAAAGAGATTCGACCTGAGCACTTGAGGAGATTAAGTCCCAGTGGTTGGACGAGTCCCTGATTGGCTGGCTGGCGGGTGAGGCTGCCGGTTTAAGCTAACACGCCGCAGCATCCGAGACCCCGTGGAAATCTGTTTATTCACCGTTTTGTTTTACAGAAGTTACTTTACACACCTCCGCTAGTCCATCTATTCCTTGAAGGGACATTATTGTGCAAATTTTTACTCATTGAGTTCCTGTAAAGAGACTGAAAGGAAGACAAAAATCATGGGACCCCTGGGAATTAACATTTAAATTCAGTAGAGCGACTACCTCCGCTAATCAAGCAGACAGAAGTTCAAGTTACTGGGTCAGATGGAGGCAGGTTTTCCTTTCGCTCTACACCTCTAGGATAAAACAGGCAAATCTAATAAAGATGAAGGAAGAGAAAGAATAGCGTCCATCTTTTATCTGGGCACAACATCATCTTCAAACTTGTTCCTGCAAACGGTCTAAATCAACATGGGTGCGGGTCCCAGCAACCCAGATGGATTTAGTGATAATCTGGTGACAGGATTATTCATTAAGTGACTCCCGGCTTTTAGGACGGTCCCAAATAGCCTTTGATAGATCTGCGGGTCGTGACTCACTGTGTAATGAATTGTGCTTCAGCCATTGATCAGGTTACAGAGGTAAGCACCGAAAACATGAACCCATGACTGGAGACACTCCGGAGCAACGTATGCTAATTAGTGACGTGAAACGCACCAATCAGAGCGCGACGAAAGGCTGAAACTCGCTAACCAGTTATTCAACTCAGTAACCAAACAATTGACTTTTTTTTTTTTAATGAGACCAAATAAGATTCTCTAATATGAGCTCACAACCAGGAAGTCACTGTCAAGTAAAAATGTCTCGAATGTGTTCACACCCTGACCCTGAAGACGAAGGAAACCTAGAGCCTAATCTTCACCATCTTTTCTGCATCCAGTTGTAACTTGGCAGCAGAAGCGGGACAGAGATGCAGGCATCTCCCAGAATCGGACCCAAAGCATGATGCAGGTTCTGTTTGCTGAGCAGATAACAGAACTGGAAGTCTGCTCTCCTTTAGATCATCCATATTTATTTTAAAACCTTTGGCTGGTCTGCTGCAGAAACCCGAGTCTTGAAGACGTAATAGTTACCCAACACTTCCTGTGAGACGCCGGGACACGATGCTCCCGTCTCCTCTGCCAGCCCACATATTGGGTTACTAATGGCTTTCATCCTCTGATGGACAGGACGGTCGGGTCGGCCGTCTCTGAAGGGACGGGGCATTAATCTTTACAAGCGTTGAGAGGGTCAAGGCGGAATGGCCCAGGCCATCTTTGATAAAACATGCCACCGCCAAAGTGTCCACTCCCGAAAGTCTGAGATGGCGCGGCGGTTTAATGGGATTAGCGTAATCCATTTCATCCCAGGGTGCAAGGGATAAATCAATAGACAATAACATTCTGGTTTGGGTACGTTGTGGGTTGTAACATGAATGTAAAATGATCAATGAGGGGTCTGGTGGTGTGAAAGCTTTTAGGCAGAATACCGTCGCTTCACAGTTTTACAATCCAGGCTTTTAGGTTTTACATGCGACGGCTAAAAGCAGGGATCTCCTGGGTTTGTAGATTTACACCGCAGATAAAAGCACTCGCTATCATTCAAACGTCAAGTTTAGGGACTCGTAGCGGAGCAGGTTGTTGAGGTAATGCCATCGATTTCTCCTGAATATACGCGCAGGTTATGAATAATGGAACAGTCTAGCAGCCGGGCTGGAGATAGACGTGGAAGATTTACTGAGAACTCTCTGACAACCACCAGGCTTATTGCCAACATCACAAACAAGCAAACAAAAACAGGTAGAATGTTCCTGCTTCAAGTCCATTGTTGCCCGGGTCATACATGGAACAGGTGTATGAGTTAATCTGGACAATGTCTCGTCCGAATCTGCACCTTGTTAAAAGTTTACCTGCAGTAGAAAAGGACTTTTTCCCAGTGTCGGATCTGGTCTGACCTTGTCAAGTGAGGAGGACGAGGAGGAGGAAGCTTCCAGAGTGTTCACAGTAAATCATGGCCTCCATGGTGTTATTAAAAGGAAATGATCACCCTGTTAAAATTACTGTAACCTTTGCAGTAGTGCAACAATCGATGCTCACACGTCATGCATTGTTAGATCCACCGGATTGTCCTTTGACGGGACTGAATGATGACAGGTTACTGTTGCTGCAGGACATGTGACACCATGCTGTTGTCCTGTTCAGGTGCATTTAGACGGAACAAAAAATAAATCTTAATCATGATAATGACAAAATGGTGAAGATAAATTGGAAATCGATTTTTCTAAATGATTGAATGCATGCGTTACATCTTCGTTTAATTTCCTTGGCCCTGACACCCTGTTGGTGTCGGGCCGTCGAGCCTGCCACCCAACCCGCATTGCACCCGTCCCCTGCGGTTCCCTCTGTGGGTGGCGGGTCCCCCGGAGGTCGGGGGTGCATCCTCTTTTCGGGCTGAGCCCGGCCGAGCCACCAGGCACTCGCACATGAGCTCCGACCCCAGAACTGGCTCCAGGGTGGGGCCCCAGTTGTGTCGTTCCGGTCCTTGCTCCCAGTTTCATCAAAGGGGCTTTTGAACCGCTCTTAGTCTGACCCATCACCCGGGACCTACTTGCCTTGGGAAGCCCAACAAGGAGCACAAAGCCCCCGAAACATAGCTCCTGGGATCATTCGGGCACTCAAACTCCCCCACCACGACAAGGTGGCAGTTCAAGGGTGAGAAAACTAAACGGAAATATATGCATGTATTTAATGATCCCGTCTTGGGCTGGAGACTATCCCAGGAGAGTCCCAAGGGGATCTCCACAAAGGCCTTCATCCTGATGCAACACCGCGACCCGCTGCGTCACCCAAATTGAACTTTATTTAAAAAAAATCAGATTTATTATCACCATGGTGTCACATGTCCTGCAGCAACAGTAACCTGTCATCATTCAGTCCCGTCAAAGGACAATCCGGTGGATCTAACAATGCATGACGTGTGAGCATCGATTGTTGCACTACTGCAAAGGTTACAGTAATTTTAACAGGGTGATCATTTCCTTTTAATAACACCATGGAGGCCATGATTTACTGTGAACACTCTGGAAGCTTCCTCCTCCTCCTCCTCCTCCTCCTCACCTGACAAGGTCAGACCAGCACATATATATTGAGTAAAAACTGACTGACCGTCACATTCCACTGCCGGAAAACCTTTGTTTCAGGCTTTTCAACTCTACAACAACCTTTTGCTGCCATGGTGACGAGAGGGACAGGGACCAGTTCCGTCCAAGGTCAGTCTGACAAACGTTGGTAAAACGGGTTACATCTGTTTTCGGCTCATTTTAAACTCAACTTAAAGCAAAATGTAGATCAGATGTTCCCGTGCCGGTTAATAAAAGCTGACTGGGTCTGAGAACCCGTTCATCAACAGATCGGTTGCTACGTGGAACTTTTGAAGGATTTCAGAGAATCTCCTGTTTACATTTTACCAAGTCTTCAGTTTCCTTTCAATCAAAAGCTTAGTTGTCAATTTTATTTTATTTTTTTTGCATTCGTGAATAAAAGTAAACATTCATTCACTTCTGTGTGAGTTTAAATGTAATGTTATTTTGTTCATTCCTTTCATTGTGTGTTTTCTTGCCTCCACACTCAGTGAGGTAAACTGCATGAGAAGCTACCAGTCTGTGACTCGGTTGCTTACCTGATTACTACCCTTTGGACATTGTGCTCGGATGGACAGGTGAGGCAGGGACTCACCTGCCTCCCCGCGGCTGCTGATTGCATTGAACCGACTGAAAGCTGTACCAGCGAGACTTGCCATTAATAAAGTCATTGAACCGGTAATCCATTATTTTATGACGTCTCATGGTTTCCTTCGTGTCTCTGCAGCCTCCACAGGCAAGGTCAAAGTGATGATCATGCTGTTTCTGCTCAGCTCCTGTGTCTTGGCACAAGAATCTGAAGTTCCAGATCATCCAGGTCAGTCCTCCTGTGGGTCTGTGTGCTGTCAATCAGCCACTCAATCCTTAGTGAGAAGACAGGATGTAAAAACAAAGATTGAACTTTACAGGACAAATATTTTCACTGCTGGACGAGAAGAATAACTTCCTATCAGTTAAAGTGATCTCATCTAGACTCCGACACGTTTTGTGTCGCCATGGAAACGTTTTAGTGAGTCATTGCCCCATTTATCAAGGAAAGAGTTGGATCGGATGACAAACAGCACCGTTCTTTGTCAAAGTCAGAAACTCCTTAAAGCAATGAGATGCGAGAAGCCCCACCCCTTTGGAGAAAAAGAAATCAAGATGATTAAAAGTATAAAAGTTATGTCTGATTAACTTGTGTTCTAGTTGTGACGCAGACAAAGAAGGAGCAGCCCGATGATCTCAACTTCGCGGTGAGCAGATTATTTATCACAGCATAATCTCATGATGGAGTACCACCAGTGTTTAGCATCATGCCAGTATTTCATGTTTTAAATGAGACTGTGAAATAACAAATAATTATGAGAAATAGTAAATATCGTATTAGAATAATAAAAAAATAATGATGAGGGTAGAAATCCATCAGAAAGCAGGCAGCAGGTAGACGGTAGCATAAACAGTAGTCGTGCAAGTGAACTCACCACAACCAACAGAAAGCAGAGACTGAAATGGAATTGGTTAACCCTTTACTGGTTGAAAAAGTGTTGCGTTTGTGTTTACAGAGCCAAGGCTGTGTCCAAAACCAGAACTAGAAACCCGATCCTCAGTCTTTTTCCCCAATATGTGGAAGAAACAGAGTAGAAACAGTGAATAGTCGTTACTGCCGGCATTCCCAAAGACGCAGAGGGATTTAATTTGAGTTTCTGCCATCATTTGTCCCGTTTAATTTAGAAATCGTAACATGGCAGCCGTGGCCAATGTAGCTTGAACACGAAAGTACAACATATTAAAATACAGCGTGTACAACAATATACAGCAAGGCAGAAAAACACAAAAGGAGAATAAATATGTCATGTTGATTGTAGTTTGATTTCTAATGTTCAACAGAGAGATGTTGTTGTTATTCACTGGTTATAACAGCACGTTTACTGCAATCATTGAGTTGAACTCCTTCTCCAAGGAGGGGGGGGGGGGGGGGGTCTTTTCATGCTGAGATCATGTAATTGAATTAATTGTATTTAATTTAGATACTTTTTTAATCCCCAGTGTATAAATTCTTCTTAAACTCTATTTATTACACGCAGCTGAAATTATCCGTAGGTGTGAGTGTGTACTTCAGTGGTTGTCTGTCTATGTGTGGCCCCGTGAAGAGCTGGCGTCTCATCCGGGGTGTTCCCCGCCTTTCGCCCGTATTCAGCTGGGATAGGCTCCAGCAACACCCGTGAAGATGAGACCGTTATGGTCGTCTCGTCTTTCACGAAGATGAATGGACATTACACACATGCACATAAATGCACGCACGCACACACACACACACACACACTCAACGAGTCTTGATAAAAATCTTTCCTTGTTGCAGGCGGCAAACGAAGACACTGGCGCTCACGGCAATACAAGAGGATATCCGGGGCAAGTCTTCTTGTTCTGTGATCAATGGTCAAAAAAGTATTTCTCCAGCCACATCATGAAAAGGACAAGTTTGAGTGTAGATATGAACATATTTAGTGTAATGGCTGAAAATCAGGTTGAGCAGACCTGAAACGTTTCCTGAAACAGAAGCTGTTAATGTTCCTGGAATGTCTGAACAGCTCAACGGATGTTTGCCTCTTTAGGAATGAAAGAAAATGTTGTTCCTCTAAGTTTCAGCCTCCAGAGAAGTCCTACCTTCTCTCATTCTTTCAGACAGGAGGCTTCATTTCCTTCTTGTGTCTCTGACATTTTGTTTTTTTGTATTTACAGCGCACGTTATGGTTGATCTTTTTCGAGAGAAGTTCTGCTACAGATGCTGCTTTTGAAAACTTCAGTCTGTCAAATTTACTGTTGTTTTTTCCTACAGCACATATTTAAAGGCCCAAATTAGAAAAGTTAAATCAGCAACAAATAATTTGGAAGTTCACAAACATATTCTGTCTTATTAAAGTCATGTACAGCTGAAATAAAGTAAATCCTGAGCAAAACAAGTCCTTTGTTGGGTTTTCCTTGACAGGAAGAAGGTGTGTGTTTAACGTTAAGGTGTAGCCTTAGAGCAGAACCTAAAACGGGATAACGACTTTGTTCACACAATTCGTTATCAGTTCGCGTTCTCGGCAAATAGCGTGTCTCGCGAAACCCCGGCCAGAATTTATTGTTTTCTGAAGCCTTTAAGATAGATGGGAGAGTTAGCAACATGCAGCTAGTTAGCAGTCGCTAACTCCTCGTGTTTTGTTGGGATGCACTAAACATCAAAGTGAGGAGGCATTTAAGGGTTCTGTCCATCGCTCACGTTCCCTACTGGAATGTTGCCTTTTGCGAGCAGGTTTTCACTACCATCATTCTGTGGGTAGATTAATCTCACATCAATATTACTAATAAACAAATAAAATAATTTGAACTTTTAAGCATCTAATCATTGTTTTGCTTTGAGAATATAACTTTTATATTTTTATTTACCTTGTTATTCTGTATTTAGATTTTGTTTTCATCGGAAATAGACCAGTTCATAGACCAAATAAGGTGTTTCCTGCGTCCGTATTGAACACACCCCTTGCCTATCTGGCAGCCGCGATTGGCCAGAAACCACATGACCACTTACCCAACCCATCCTCATTGGCCGGGGCGTCCAGTTCACAGCAGACCTCGGTTTTCCCACAGGTTGACTTGATCCAGAGGAATCTCTACCACATCCAGTTCCATGACGGTACAATGAGAGGTTGAACGAGAGATAAAGAGACCAGGAGCAGTAGGTAGAGAAAAGGAGATAGCTTTACTATAAAGGAGGCGCCGCTAGCAGAAGATGCAACATCTCGTCATACACGCATACATGGTGGATATATTTCTTTCTTTGAGTATATACCTCACAAAAGCTGTTATTTTAGCAGAACTCTGACAAGCTGCTCTGTTACACGTTAAAAACAAGATGTGAGAAGTCGTTTAAAGAAAGACAGCTGAAAATCTGATGGACATGAAGGACAGCACAAAGCTGCACAAAGCTGCACATTGACCTGACCCCCCCCCCCCCCCCCCCCCCTTCATGGACGATGCAGACGCCAGCAAGAGCAGCTGATGTCTAATCAAAAAAGAACAAAGCACGTCAGCACGATTCTCTTGTTCGGTTAGACGGCCATGTGAGACGCGGCGGTGCAGCCGTGCTTCCCGTTTTGGTCTCAGCTGCTTGTTCTTCCTGGTTTTCTGCAGCACCACTTGGTTGCGAAAACAGGTCCAGAATAATTTAGCGATTCGGTTTTAGTCACACTTTGTGCAGCCTCGGTCATGTTAGGAGGGAGGAGCTTCGGATTTCAAGCATCTGACCGGACAGAGAAGCCGAGCTTGTTCCGATTCCCAAGCTAAAGTTTTTAAGGACGACTAGCAACTTTAGTGCAGCGACGCAACAGACCCGCAGGAGCGCCTGCATCCCCATTTAATGCCCCCTTCACCACATGAAATCAGAACGGCAGTCACAAGGTCAAAGCAGAGGGCGACGCACAACGTAGGATAAATCCGGCTTTCGTTTTTAGAGTGCAAATGTTTGGCAAAGGTACGCGAGAGAAAAAACGACGGTCCCGCCACGTTTCGCTCGGTGGAAACCGACTTGTGACCGTTCGTTTGGGATAAAGCGTTCTGTTCTGGGGACTTTAAATATTTACAAAGATGTTATTTCAAGACCTGTGTGTACAGAATATCAAATATGTCAAACAAATCAGACGCAGGCGGAAAGGTTACATAAATCTGAATAGCAACACAGAAATACAACATGAGCACAAGAAGAGCAGCACAGCGGACAGACGTGTTTCATGTATGATGGCAGGTATTCCTTTGCTGTTGTTGTTTACAGCAGAAAAGGCAGCTGCTACTAAAATATCTCAAACATACTGTTGTGTTTAATGGCTCGGAACAACAAAAGATAATGGCGACATCGTTATTTTGGCTACTTGTGATGTAAAACAACAAAATAAGCATGTCATTACTTTAAAAACTAATATATCAATACTATCACATATGTAATGAATAGAAATATGAAATAAATATTTGAAATACACTCCATTCGCTAACCGCAGTGAAACTCGGTTTGATTTAGGCTTTAATGAGATGCAGGTGAGAAAGGTGTGAGTGACAAAAAAATGTGGTGAAGCCAATAATCAGTCGGGGGGATCAATCGGTCAGCGAACAGGTGGACGACAGGACACAAGGTCGGCAGGTGAGCGAAATGTACGTTAAACATCCGTTTTCTTTTCTCCTGTGCAAAAATGTATAAAGTGAGCCTTTCGTTTCCGAGGCTGTGAATTTGTATATTTTCATGCTGTAACTCTCTACGCCGCCGCACTTCACCAGCAACCACTACAAATATATAAGGACAGCAGGAAGGGTTAGGTCAGAAGCTCGGTGGGGCTCCGAGGTCTCCTTCACAGAGGTGAAATGTCTTACCGACTGGGTTTGGGGTCTCATTTGTCTCTGTTCAAGGGTCCGGATGTTAAATAAACTGGACCCACTGAGCGCACTCGAAGCTAAAGTCAACTTTTAAACAGAAAAATGTGAAAAAAACACTGTTTGTTTTTTTAACAGCAATGCAAAGGCTGGCTTCACACTTGATCTTCAAGTTCATCTTAGCTCCCAGCAGCGAAAAACCGGGGTGAGTATATATATACACAGATATATCTTTTTTAAACCCTCATTAGTCATCCCCCTTCTGGATTGAAGATGGAATGTCTGCTCCGTTAGAAAACACACGTATACACCGCTCACGTGTTCACGTGCAACTAATAGGAGACTGAGTCAACAGAAAAGCAGAAGCGTGAACCGCCAGTCTCCTATTTGTATGAATGCAGCGTTAGCTTGCGTGCTAACTGGGGAACTCGCTGGGTTGAGACTTCTCAAGCAAAGCTAGCGCGCCTCTCTGTTCAGCCCTCCACGTCTGTTGCTCTACTACCACCATGCATGATAAACCCTACTTGGCATCTTTTTTTTTAAACTCCCTGCAGCAGAGCTCACTGCTCATCTGTCACGTCTTCGAAGGCAAAGTGAATAAAAGCACGTGATTAAGCCTGCAAGAGGAAAAGGAGGAAGCCGACATGTCTTCTTAACAACCAGGTTGAACACAAAGCGGTACGGAGGTGATGGTGCATTAGGATCGATGTGATCGTCTACCTGCTGTGGATGACGCCAACATCTTTCATGGCTTACATATCAATATGATAAACGTATCTGCTGGAGTCCTGTCGAGTTAGATGATTGGCTGCTATGTTAGGGGCGGGGCCAGTTTCTGTGTAGGGTACTGGGTCGTTCCACAGAGGGACGAGGGGCGTATCAAAGTGAGGTCAGTTGCGCCGACGATAAACCTGGACAGGACGCCGGTCGACGCATCCAAGCGCTGAAAGCCGCCCCGCAGGCACGCTTTAGGTCCGTGTGGGTAAAGCGCAGGCAGAGTGCAAAGGAAAACGAGCACCGTCCACTGAATCCGAGCGTCGCCTCCGAGGGGCCGATCCGTTCGAACCGGAAATAAAATAATGGCTTGTGGTCGGAGTCCACTCCTGTGATCAGCTGTTCTCTGTGGAAGTCTCCAGACAGGCCCAGCTGAGTCTGCTCCGTTTAACGTGTGTGTGTGTGTGTGTGTGTGCGTGTGTGTGTGTGTGTGTGTGTGTGCGTGTGCGTCGTGCCGATCGGGCTGCAATGCTACGCCAGTGAGTAGATGGCGTTGACGGGCGAGGTGGCCTCCGAGCTCTCGTTGCCCTCCGTCTCATCCTTGTCCTTCTTCACAGTGTACTGGCCGATGAACGATCCGTCCTCGTTAAACTGGCCGTCGCCGCCCTCGCCGTAGTCGACCAGGCTGTCGTCGCTCTCCTTCACGTTGCCGTCCAGCGACGTCTGGCTGCCCTGCAGAGGCTTGTGGTCCTCGTCGCTGCTGCGGAGGTAGAGCAGAGAGCTGCTGGTTAAAGTGGGAGGAAGAGGAGGAGGTGGACTATTCTCTCAGCTCTACTAAAGATACAACTGAAAGCGGTCATTTTCTCGTCAACACTTGTGCGGAACCATGGTGAGGATCAGTCCTGGTTAATCCTGGCATTAGCTTGTGTTTCAAGGCTCAACGTACCGACCCAAGAGCCCAAAGGAGACCCGGTCCGAATGCATTCGCCTCTTAGCATTCAAAGGTTTTAAAGTTAAAAGTTAAAAGCTGGGTTTGCTGAGCATTATCGAGCTCAGCGTTTATCCAGGCAGCCATTACATTTCCCCACAAAAATGTCTGGCAGAGCAAATAACTATTGTCGTCTATGCCCGGATGTTGCGGTTCCATAGAACCGGTGCCGGTGCTCCGGTCAAAGAGACCGACTCGCCGGTGCTACGGCCGTAGTGATGGCCGGGTGAGCCCTCACCGTCCATAGGTAGAGGGTTAAATACAGCTCAGTCATTAGCATACACATGCTAACTGGTGGCCAAAGTCGGACATTAGATCTCCATGATATTTCATTGATGGAGCTGTTTGATCTCAGCTCAGAGGGTGACGGTGTGACTCCTCACTGATGTTAAAGGGAAGAAAACTTCATGCACAGGGGAAACGATACAGAACAAGCATTAGCTTTCTTTACTCATACCAAGCCAGTAGCATCACAGGAAGTAATGCATTTCAAGAGTGTTCCGGTTCCCTGGGAAATGACAGAGTCTAGGGTGTAGCTTCAGATAAAGGTCATGCGCATGCTGGACCTCACTAATCATCTGGTAACTAACCCTAACCTTACTACTAATCTGGTAACTAACCCTAACCTTACTACTAATCTGGTAACTAACCCTCACTTCACGAATCATCTGGTAACTAACCCTCACCTCACTAATCATCTGGTAACTAACCCCAACCTCGCTAATCATCTGGTAACTAACCCTAACCTTCCTACTAATCTGGTAACTAACCCTCACCTCACTAATCTGGTTAGTCATCTGCTGACAATAGTTGGAAGTTTAAACTAATAGTCCATCTATATCTAACACACCTCTAGAAGTCCACTCCTATAGCGGATGATGAACTGAGTGAAAACAAACCAAAGAGAAGAGGAAACTCCAGAGGAAACTCCACCGTGCTGTTTGGAACAATGAAAATGTGGTTATTGTCAATAATCGTCATGCATCTTAATTTCCGTGAGTCAGTCTTCCAAAAGGATTAATAAAGTTCCATCTATTCTGCTCCTTAAAAACAAACAACAATCTGATTCAGCTTCAAGCCAATCAGGGAGTTGCTGTCTTTTCCGATGAGATGCTCTTTCATTTAGTCGTTAGGAATGTCTTTGACCAAGACATCGCCCTCTGCTGGAGTTTTATGTTTCTGCAGCCTGAACCACGAAACTCGCCGCCGCCTCCCTGATGAAGCCTTGACGTTGAAACGGGTTTGTTTTTGTAACAAGACAGCATTGTGGCATCAAAGGCATTTATATTGTTTTAAAGGCAGAACCCTTCTGCTTCCTTCTGATCTTTATGTCCACGTGTCCAAAAACAAACGTGAACAACCTCAGGAGGCGTCGCTACGTGATGTCGCCAATGAGAATGAGCGCAATGGGTCAATGCTGCAGGCGAGCAGCGAGCTTTATCAGAAACAGGAAGTGTCTCATTACCATAGTAACATCAGCATCTCTCAGGAGAGACACATCTTTTGGACAAAGATCTAATTGTTTTATTTTAGCGCTGTTTTTACACACAGTCCCACCTGGCTCTTCATTATAGATTTTATTGTTGGTCATTTCAGGACGTTTGCTTTTACGCCGCAGCTGGGACAGAAGAGGAGTCAATCACTGCCTTCCTTCTGTTGCTGGAAGCAGCCTGGTGTCGCCATGGTGACGGATGCTTCTATGCTCTTTTATTCACGGGATGAAGTCAGCGTGTTCTTTCTGTAAGACTCTAAGGTGAACTGACTCCCGGTATTTGAAGCATTTTACACGTTTGTGTTGTTTATCTGTCACTTCCAGCGTATTAAACGATGAGTTCTAAGAGGGGGACAATCCCAGATTCACCTTGCTGACATGAGGAATGGAACCTGCGCAAACAGAGGGCGGTGCTCCACTCAGATTATCCCCCCCCCCACCGCCCGCCCACTGAAGCTCAGAAAAGTGCCTGTTAGCCCCCAACATGCACAGGCCGACAGGGATGCCGTGCTGAATCCAGAGTACCTGTTCTTGTTTTCATTCCTGTCGGGGACAGATGACCCATTTCAGCATAGGGGGAGGGGGGAGGGGGGGGGGGGCAGGAGGACGACAGGACACGTTAGACAGCAGAAGAGAGGATGTGTAGAGAGCTAGGAGGGCGTGCTGGGTCAGAGGAAAGCTGGCCGAGGGAGGGGGGCATTAATGGTAGACTCACACACGACACACACATTGTTTTAAAGATGCGCTGCATGCGCTGAGTGATGTTCCAGAACTCTACGCCTCGGCAGGTGAATAAGAACATCCTGTTTGTACAGCAGTTAAAGCTTTAGCTCCGCCCACACACGGTTAAACCGCAAGCAGGTTAATTAAACACGTTTTAGTCTTTAAGAGAAGAAGAACGACGCCAGAGATCAGCAGGACCTGGAAGGACAAAGGACACATCACTAACACACACTGTATAGACCTGTGCTACAGCACACACACACACATTACACATTACAGGCAGTACACTCCGTACACAGATTACACACAGTAACACACACACACATTACAGACGGCAGCTCGTAACAGTCCTAACACTATAGTTCATAAAATACACAGTATGAAACACAACAATACGACAAACACACAACCTAAAGGTGTGTAGTTCATCTTCGGGTGTGTTTGATTCTACTTACTGGTAATCGAAGGACCCGTCCTGGTCTTTCTGGTCCACCGGGTCTAAGGGAAGATCTTTCTTGTCACGGACTGAGGAGAGAAGAATGAAGCATGAAGCACGTTCCTGCAGGTACTTTTCACACGAAGGCCTCGTCTGGTCGGCTCGACGGTGAGTGTTGCACACACAGTGTGTGCAACACAAACGCACCGCCCTCAGCGCCACCAGTCAAAGGCCTTTAAGTTCACCCCACGGGAAACAGAAGTGGTGCATTTAGATTTCAGCCGAGTGTTGGAGGGACAGACGCCTGAAACGAGGCTGTTAGTGATTAAACCCGCTCTGAAGGCCGTAACTGCTCTCCTGAGCTGCCATTCTTTCTGTCAGTGGCTGTTAGTTCTTTAAAGCCACGCCCATCACAGGTAGAAACCCACCTAGAAGCTTGGAGGCAGCTGCCACGCACACGCCGCCACCTGGACATTACAGAAACTGCAACACATTAACAGGCAGTTTCAAGCCGTCACCAATATTTATTTCTATTGATTATTTTATTTTTATATTTTATTTTATTATTTTATTGAGCGCTGCCCCCCTGTGGGATGAGGAATAAATCGATGAAGTACAGAGGAACAAACTCCATAAATCCTCTGCTTTATTGTGATCTTCATCATGATACTCATGATGCTCCTCTTCATCACTGGCTGTTTGTTTTCCGTTCTATGTAATGGTGCACATTGTCAGACATGACTAATTGGCTGCCATCAGGTCGTCCTCCGGTGCTCCTCCAATCAGAGGAGTCGGGCCTTACCTGGGTACTTGCCCCCGCGGCTCCTCTTGATGAAGCAGACGATGAGGAGGATCAGAATGATGAGGGCGATGGCACACATCAGGCCGATGAACCAGCCTTGGGTGGCGATGTCTACCTGGTCTATGTAGGCTGGAGAACACACACACACACACACACACACACACACACACACACACACACAGAAAGAACAGAACAACCGTGAGTGTTTTTCTGGACAGTGAGCGTTCTACTGGGCCCAACGGTTCAGAACCAACAACCTTTCATTGGCCCCAGACTCCATGATGAGGCAGAACCCCGATCACTACCACACAACGGCGTGACAGATACTCTGATTACTCACCGACACCAGTTCTTAAGAGCACAAAATGTTTCTGAACCAGAATCAAATCCGAGTCGTTGCCGTGCGATCAGTACCAGACACACAACTGAGAGGCAGCTAGCTGTTAGCATTCTGAATTACCAGGGAACCTGAAACTGAATTATAGAAATAAGCTTTAAGGAATATTTATTGTTTTTGTCTTCTTGTACACCCATCAGAGGAAGCGGCCCTTCATGCTAATGCTAATGCTAACACTGTTTTCCTGTAGAGCTCCAAGAAACCTTTTTGATCAAACCTTTTTTGCTTTCTGGTTGAACTGGTCCCGTAAAATGTCTAAATCCTCACTAATAGTCAGTCCGAGCCTTCGGTCCCAGGTTCCATCCAGTACCGGACTCTCGTATTCTCCAGAACTGTCTGGTCCTTTCCTGATTGAAATCGTACATTTGTTATGGTTAACCTTCCACAGTTAAGTAGAAATGAAGCTGGCCCTTAGATGATTAGCAGCTTTCATTCTGTATGTCTCTGTATTATCGGAACCCGGAACTCATCCAGGAGCTGGATCAGAACATGTCAGGATTCAGCGCTGACCCGGAACGACCTGGTTCCATCTTTACCTTTGGAATAACATGTAGGATTAAAAAAAAAAACAGACCATAATAACTCACCCAGTCTCGACTGGGTTACTGCAAACTACTGCCAGAGTGGCCCACCTGGCTGGAAGCCCAGCTCCACCTGGCCAGGTGCCGTCTCACCTGGTTTGGTCTTAAAGGTGACCGACTGGCTGCTGATGCTGTGGAGCTCATGGGAGTAAACCCTCAGGTGGTACTCGGCGCCTGGGCTCAGATCCGCCACCGTAATGGGGGGGTGCTGTTTCACCATTATAACTTTCACCGTCTTCTCGCCTTGGAGACACAAGAGAGGGGCCAATCACACTCCAGGGGGGTGTGGCCTTTGTTCCACATAACCCACTGCACACTTATCGCTTCTCTCCATGAGGTCCAAATATAAAGCAGCGGCAGCAAACCAGCAACCTTCTTCTTCTGGAAGGCTGAGCAATGAGCGTGACCGGGGTCGTGGTGAGAGGAGGGGCAGCACGGCGGTGACGTCATGCACCATGCTGTCAGCCAATCATCTGCCTGAAGGCATTTTGAAGCCATGCCTTTACCGACAGAACGTCTGAGGCAGACGCACGAGAGGATGCCAGCTGTCTTTACAACCACGACAAATAAAGATTTACAATCTAAAAAGTTTGTACCAAATCTGAGCGGAATTCAATTGTCTGAAAAATGTCATCTGGCTTCATCCAACGTGAATCCATCCGAGACGACCTGCGCCGGGTTTTAGTAGTTGAACAAAAGAAACGCTTCACAAAGTCCTGGTTTGAATGAAAGTGTGTTCAAGAAGGCCTCCTAAATAAAAGATGACATTCAGGTCAAGTAGGTTTCATTTAGAAACATATCTTATAAATCATGGTCCCCAACCGCCGGCCCGCGGCCCGGTACCGGTCCGTGAGGCAATTGTTACCGGGCCGCAGAGAAAGATTAACTCATTTATACAATCCCCGTTGAATCTATTATTAGAATTAAATGTGTTTTATTTTGAAAAACGGCCAGATTTTCTCCAATGTAACAATCTCCTGTGAATCTTCTTGGTCACGTGATACAGGTTACTAAAAATAACAGCCGTAAACTAACGAGGAAGACGAGGAGGAAGAAGAGGAGCTGACGACCTCCAAGAAAAGAAAGCTTCTTTTAACAGACAAACCAGGAGTCAGATTCCACTGCAATAATTCCCAGCATGCAGCTGCCCTCATTTCCTCTCGGGTCACCCTAATGTGTTCCAGCGCTGATTTAAACTACTGTTTAAACACAGCGGATCATTTACAGCACTTCCCTGGACATACAATGCCAGGGAAGTGCTGGCATTTTATCATTCCAAACCAAAAGCAGGTGATTATGGAAGCACGGATAGATTCAAACGGCGAATCAGAGAAGCGCAAGCCGAGCAGCCATTCAAAGCAAAAGAAGCCGTTGCGATGGTGCACGGCACAGACGTTAGGGAAGGCATGATGCTGACCAACACGTATGTACAAAGAACAGGGGAATAGCGACAGGCTGCAGGGTTAGCATAGCATACCTTCTGCTATTCTAACGTTAGCCATCAAGTGAAAACATTACATTCGTCAACAGAGGAGAAGCTGCTGCGACAGAGACATGACACATTTCCAGTTTTTTTCACAAAGATCTTCCCTTCCTTACGTTTTCTCCTCACGCTGAATACTTAGAGATTTAAATAAAGCTCTAGGGAAAAACAAAAACCTGCCACTGAGGTGTGAAAGAAGACCATATCCATTCAGTTGAGCGGCCTCAAGTCGTTTTCTGCTACTTACAGAATTCTGACCCAAACTCACACAACCCACTGAACGAGTGGGCTGGAAAAAGCTACATTAGCATTGATGCTAACAGAAAGGATGCCGGCGGTGCGGCTCTGAACAAAAGATGCTGAACGTATTTTCTCTGTGCTTTGCCTGCCCTATGAAATAATGCCCTTCCGGTCATTTATCAGCAGTCAGGACGAGCTTCTGGGTCGGACCCGGTCTCGCTCAGGCTGGGCCCGGTCTGCTTTCTTACTGTCCAGTGTGAACTCTAGCACAAACTCGCTGCTGCCGGCCGGGAAGTTGTGACTCCAGCTGACGTTAGCGTAGTTACTGTTAGGCTCCACCGTCAGATTCCAGATCTTCCACGCTGGGGGCACTACACAAAGGGGGGGGTTGGGGTAGAAGGGTTAAAGGTCGGGGGCAAGGGGCAGAGAGGCCACAGATATAAAAACCACACACGGGGCTTCATTTCGACCAATGCATGGGTCTCAAGACTAGAGTCCCAATCCTAACCCGACCCACGGTCCACTCAAAGCCAGAAGTAAGTCTAATGTGTTCGTGGGCAGAAAATTCACAGACGGGAAAAGTGTGGGGAATTTTCCTGTCCACGAACCACCGAGCAGAAATGCTTACTTCTGGTTTAGAGTAGACGCTACGGCTACGCTAACTGAACACAACAGCAGATAAAGATGGTGAATTCTGCCAATATCACAGGCGACATTCATCACTCCAGTGGTGAAGGTAACTCAGAATAGTTACTAAATAGATTTAATAAAATAAAAAAAGGAGGATTCTCACTGCCTGACCAGGAGGATAGCAGCAGGCTACATCCCAATATTCTGAAGTAATTCCCCACTTTTTGCACAGCAGGTCAAGCACAGCTTATCGGAATGCAGCCCAGATGTCGTTTCCTGTTTCGTCAGGTGGGAGAAGGTAACGGTCTCTTCACATCCATGAGGGTTAGGGTTCAAGGCCAACTAAAGCGCAACACAAGGTAGGACAACATGTACCCCACTGGTTCATATCAGTGTGTCTGGTGGTGGCCAACACGGGACGTGTGGCGGCAGAAGTCGGCTCGCTTGCAGTGGTGGTGGAGGAGGTAGTAGAGGGAGTAGACGCAGGGGCCGGAGTGCTAATGGTTGTAGGAGCGATGGTGGTAGGAGGAAGAGAAGCGAGAGGAGTAGGAGAGAAAGCTGAAGCCACGGAGGCGTCGGTAAGCTCGACTACAAGGGAGGAGGTGGGAGAGAGCAAAGGGTTAAAGACAGGAAGCAGAAACATCAAACAGGAATTCCGTGGTGGGATCCATATGCACCATCATCTTGTATGGGCTTAGCAGAAGTCGCCACGGGACGTGTGGCGGCAGAAGTCGGCTCGCTTGCAGTGGTGGTGGAGGAGGTAGTAGAGGGAGTAGACGCAGGGGCTGGAGAAGTAGGAGGGGTGGAGGCCGGAGTGCTAATGGTTGTAGGAGCGATGGTGGTAGGAGGAAGAGAACCGAGAGGAGTAGGAGAGAAAGCTGAAGCCACGGAGGCGTCGGTAAGCTCGACTACAAGGGAGGAGGTGGGAGAGAGCAAAGGGTTAAAGACAGGAAGCAGAAACATCAAACAGGAATTCCGTGGTGGGATCCATATGCACCATCATCTTGTATGGGCTTAGCAGAAGTCGCCACCCAGAGGACACATGCTGCCATTACAACATGAGCATCACACGGAAAACATTCAGGAACTTTCTAGTACTTTTATATTAGTTCATTGTAGCCACAAAGATATATAACAGAAAATAACAATTATTTTATCAAAGATGCAGCATTTCGGTTTTCTCATTAGTCAAAGCCTCAGCAGGACCGTCTGTTCTTTTCCCTGCCTTCCTAACATAAGTTCTTGTAGGGGATTTTGTTTTTCTTCACAATCAGAGACATTTTTACCCATCAAAATGTTGTATCTGTATCAAACCTAAAGTAAAACAATAAAGCT
This sequence comes from Brachionichthys hirsutus, assembly GCF_040956055.1. Classification (NCBI taxonomy): domain Eukaryota; kingdom Metazoa; phylum Chordata; class Actinopteri; order Lophiiformes; family Brachionichthyidae; genus Brachionichthys; species Brachionichthys hirsutus. The sequence continues at coordinate 9,477,959 of NC_090904.1, read as the reverse complement.
GCTGCTAACAGTTAGCCTCAATTTGCAACAAGCTCCGCTTCTCCCATTGGGAACCAGCACATCTTTTCCCATTAAATTCCATCTGAAATTCTTACTGTACCTTGACCGTGAGCTCACCTCCAGCCAGTGAATAGCCCCATTGGTAATACCCCAAACATTTCCCCCCATTCAACAACCCCAAACAGCATGCTTGTATCGCCAGGCTAGTTTGCGAGCATATCCTGAAACCGCCATGTGAGGGTTAGAACAGGATGACCAGCCCAGTGAGGTCGGTTCAGCCCACAGCCACATGCCACCTTACCTGAGATCCCAGTACGGACCAGGTGAACAGGTGCAATAGATGCCAGGGTGACGTGACTGTTCAGTAAGAGCAGAAGCAAGATGATCAAGCCATGGAGTGAGTCGCAAGCCAAGTGCTGATTCATCATCCACAGCACACTCAAGCCGCATCATTTGTCAAAATGTTTCCCCCATTTTGACATCCACATGCGAGGATGAATCCCATCAGCATTCCCAAAACAGCAGCATCCTCAAGACATGGTGTCCAAAGAGGAGAAACTAAAACCCCGGAAGGTCCGCGTATCTCTAGTGACAGACAGGAAGAAGCTTTGAAAGGGTGCACCATCAGGGATTGGGTCAGAAATCATAGGTCACAGGTCAACATGGATGTGAACTCCGGATCATGATGGCCACAGTGGGAGCCAATCAAAGCCAATGATGACCTGAGCAGGTGAGAGACGGCTTCTTCAATCCCTGACAGCACATAGCAGCAGACAAGCAGAGGGAGGATGGAGGGATGTGTAGACAGCAGTTCAGTCTCAACCCTACAGCACTTCCACTCATCGTATCATCGCAGGCAGCTGAGTGGGAAGCACCGTAATCGGGCGGGACATCCTGGAGGACAAACCCCGGGCCCGGTCCGCTTTTAGTCGGGATCACGCTTGGGATGGCTTCACTTTTATTTGTACTTTACATGGATGAATGCCGACATCAAGTCATCATGTATGAGTCAGTAGATTCAGGGCTGTTCAGAGTCAGTGAATAAGATAAACGATGCTGTGTTGCCAGGGGCGACAGGCAATGACACACAGACTGGTTGGTTGTTCCTACTTTCACATCATTGTAAATGTGATGATGTTTTAGTCGTTTCATTTCCCTTGTATACTGCGTTCCTTATCTTGCATTCAGGATTATTATTTTAAATTTGCAAGGACACTAATTCTTTACAAAACAGAAACTAGTCGCAGTCTATTTGAACCAATAGAAGCACAGCACTGTCTGTCTTTAGTTTGACAGAGCATCCAGGGTCCAGCATTTAAAGCTATGACTTCATAAACAGCAATAATACGTCCTTCTTAAAGGCGGACCTTCAGGCTGGATTGATCGGTTCATATTATGAGGTAAACGTTTCATCCAACCTATTTTGTCTTTGGTATAAGAGCGAGTAAAGGACACCCCCTGGTGGTCACCAATGTGACCTGCAAGCTGTGGCAGCGCTGACTGTAGTAGATAATCCTATAGAGGTGGACTGCACTGCTGCTCAGTGTTAGCATGAACAGGTATGCAAGGGGGGGGGGGGGTCAGGGATGGCGACAGACAACCCCCGCTGTACTTTCATCCCCTTTTACCTAGACCTGTAGCGTCAGTAATGTTGTCTGTCAACAAGAAAGAAGAAAGGGAGAGGAGTTTAAAGACAAGAGGAGGACAGCAGATAGGGCGTTGGTTCGGTTCTCATGTATCAGCAGAACGGTTCTTAGTTGTAGCCATTATTTTCCAATTACATCATCAAAACGTGTGTGTGTGTGTGTGTTCTCAGGACCTTCTTCAGTTGGGTTGGATCCACGTGAACCCAGAGGAACAACCCATCTACATTTCAGAGCACAATGTATGGGGATACTGAATACCTCTAGGGTTCAGACGCAACAGCACGAGTCGCCAACCCAACACTGAACCCACCAGAATAATCCGGAACCATCAACAGCAAATAAATCAGCCCGTTTAAATCGCCCCGCCGGTTGTTGTTTCAATAAATCCAAACCTTACACTTAAAAAGTAGCTAATAACAAATAGCAGCTAACTCAAAGAAGACAAACAAGTTGGAGGGAGGGATCAACCATCAGGGCTTTGATGCGTTGCGTAGCCTTTGGCGGAAACATATTTTATTTTTGTCATACAAATCGCATCGCCGACTTGACTGCCGATGTCACTTTTTGGAACACAGCATGTGAAACTTGTGGGTTTTTTTCCTTTGGTTATCAAACGCTCACCTTCATTAGAGAAATGGGGCGATTCCTCCACAAAGACCTCCCCAGCCCCCTCCTGCGTGAGCGCCGCCAGGTAGAACCTGAAGCGGGTTGATCGGTCCGGCAGACGGAGGGTGAAGTCCGTCATATTCGGGAGGAAGGTCTCCACCCGGACACGACCCCCGCTGGAGCCGTTGACTGCACACATTCACAGAGGGTTGGCACGGGGCGGGCGGGCTGGCATATCTGGATCATTACCTCCAAACAGCTCATGAGCAGCTCACCTGTGTGGTACTTTAACTGGTACCCGATCAGAACACCATTGGGCTCAACAGGTTTGTCCCATTCCAGGTAGAGGGTGTCGAAATTTCTGCGGTTTATCCTGAAGAATCTTGGAGCGTCCGGAACTGCAAGAGAAAAGATCAGCAAATGAATGAATTTGTGTTTTTGTGTCACATATTAGCGCTTCAGAAAAGTTCATCAGCATTGAGGTGATGCTGTGAAGACAAACGTCCAAATGGTCTTCATGCTAAACACAAGGCAGAAGTTGTGTTTACTCCGGTCGTGGCTGACAACGACAGGAAATGGTGCAAATAAACGAAGTGGGCATTTCTTTGTCAGCCTTCCCCTGGATATGTTGGCGGATCTACGATCTTACCGCCGATCCTGGTGTTGAACTCCTCTGTGTTGCTAGGCGGACCCTCAAAGCGGTTGTTGGCTACGACCATGAACATCTTGTATCTCGAGTAGGGTACCAGGTCGGTGAGGATGCCCGCCGGCTCGGCCACAGTGGAAAAGAAACCTTTAGTCTTCTTTTCCTTATTGACCACCAGACCTGGAACCCGACTTGACTCTCGCCAGTAGAAGAGCTGGGGGGTAGATGAGGAATGAAAGGGTTAATGGGTGAAAAGAAGGTGAGGCTATGAAACTCTGCTGAGGGGTCGCATCACAAAAACTCCGCTGGTCTCACTCTGTACTCCTTGAACGCTCCCCGGACAGACTTCATGTCCACGGGTCTCCAATGGATGTTCGCCTTGGTGCTGTCAACTTTGGACACTCGCAGCTCAGTGGGGGCATCGGTGGGCACTGAAGACAGAAAGAAGGTCACACTCAACACTTTCACCCGGTCTCCGCTTAAAATAAATCCAGACTCCTTTGTCCAACTATGTAGAGGGCGGAGTTGGGACTTAAGATCTTTCTTTTTTCTGCTAAGTGATCCCAGTATAAGCAGGATAATACCCTGAAGATTCCATAAACTGATTGTGAATCTACTTACCGTCCTCTCCGGAGTATCCGATCACCACATTAGATTCGGGTCCTGGTCCAAACTCATTCCTAGCCTTGATTTTGATGTCGTAAGGCACATAAGTTTCAGTGTTCTCCACGACATGCCTGGACCCCACCGTGGTCACATTACTCCACTCCTCCCCTGAATCCTTCCGCCTCCACCAAACGCTATAGTGCAGATTCCGTCCGTTTCTCTCCAGATCAAGCAGAGGCTGGAAAAAAGAAGCAGCACTTAGAGAAGGTCAAGGTAAGTGTGATGAGAGGACCACATCTCTGTTTCCAGCATGGATATAGAACTACATGGCGGAGGTAGAGTTACATTCCTCACAAGAAACTCCTTTGTAGCATTAAATCATGAACCTTTGAAATCTTTTTCAGAGACTTCAGACTTCAGAAGTCTCGACTCGCGCAACTTACCTCCCACGTGATCTCCATGTTGTCCTTCTTGGAGCCCCATCCTTGGAGACCTTTGGGGACGGCATCTGGGGCTTGTTTTAACACAACATAACGTGTTTGCATGGAAAAGCATCACCTCCAACAAACATGTCCACAGTCTAACAGCAGCTTCTGGAGTGCCTTTATCTGCTTGCTCTTTAATGTTGGTACATTTTGATGGTAAAACAACGGCTCAAAGATATTTTAAAGGACACTCATGGAGACCATAGCGCTCCTCACCTGCGCCGCTGGTCTTGTATCGTGGCGAGGGCCGGCTGGGCTGACTCGGGCCCACTGAGTTGACGGCAATGACCCTGAACTGGTAGTTGACGAAGGGGGCTAGCTGAAGGATGACCGAGTTTAGGTCTCCAGGGTACTCGGACAGGTCTTGCCACCTGCCTGGCTCCCAATGGTCCTCCTCAAACTGGACCAGGAAGTCTGCAGAGACACACAGACAGCTTGAAACCAGGGACAGTTAAAGCTGTGGGAGCCAGTTTATGGTTGTCCATCATTACAAGCCATCCTAAGAAACCCTTGAAGAAGCTGGGCACGTTTTAAAGAGCTTCGTGGTCATCATTTCTTTCTTGATTGACCCGAGACCAACTCTTTCTGGCTTTCCATTCTGGCTGTGCATTTCACCGCTATATTTGGAGAGAGAGGACTGAAAGCTGCTTCATGGACAACGATCTGAATACCCTGAACTGATGAAGCTGCAACGGAGGGATATGTAAGTGCACAGGTACAGGAAGTGTGTGGGTTCACTGACTTGTGATTGGGCTCCTGTGCTCATTTCCTGGGATCCAGGTGAGGCGGACGCTGCGGGCAGCTGGGTCAGAAAGATCCAAGTCCATAGGAGGGTCTGGACGGTCTACGGGGCAGGGGACACATATTAAAAGTTATTTCATTTTGACACAATAATAATAATAATAACAATAATAATATCATTGGTTAAACACAGAGACATACTCAGGAACAGGCATGCATTTATTCTAACCTCCAAACATTAAGATTTGTTGTCCATGCATCTTAATTCTTATCAAACCAGCATCTTCTCTCCAACAGAACAGAAATAACCTTTGATTAAATAATGAATAACTTTCAGAACAGAGGCACATGTTAAGGAGCAGCGAGGACAAAAGACACAGGACAGGAAGCAGAAAGAAAGACAGATGTCCACCCTGACGTGTGTTACCTGGAGGCAAGGCACTAGAGACTGAGGGGTGGAGGGAGGCTTCCTCTGTGTGGGGGGGGGGGGGGGGTGGTCAAGGACCAGGAAGCAGGTGTAAAGGTTAGAGTTTGCATGTTAGTCTAGCAGCCAATCAACAGCAAGGGAGCACAATAGTTAACATTTCATTTAGTACAGCCATCTGATATTAAGGTTCCAGAGTTTAGGACGTTGTAGTTTCGACATTTGAGACTTTTGTTCTGGTTCTGGTTCATGTTTGAAACGCTTTTAACGCTTGAAACGTATACCAGCGGACTTTTAAATTAAACCATCTGAAAGGTGTACGTCAAGCAAACGTTTTGTGGTGAAGGTCAAAAGGTCATTGATTTATTCTTCTCTGACTTCTAAAGCAAAAGTCTCCAATGTCAAAGCAGCATTCACACAGAACGTCGACCCAACACCAGGGTATCACTATACGTTTGGTTAAAGCTGCCCCCCCCCCCGACCCGTGTGGGTGGGTACCTCTCACAGTGAGGCGGGCGGAGTACGAGTCCTCGTCTATCTCTGATTTGGCTCTGCAGGTGTAGCTTCCCTCGTCGCCTTCGTTGACGTTGGAGATAGTCAGCGACTCTTCGTCTTTCCTCAGCCTGGGACACAAACACAGACAGTCACCGAGGGGCTGGGGCTCAAACCACCGACCTTCTGACAAGTAGACGATGCTCTTACAGCCACAGGACTCGTTGCCACGTACCAGATGAAAACCACACAACCAGAATCCACGCTTGAGTTCATCTTTAGAAGGTAACGTGAAATATGACCAGATGCGGGATGGTCACGTGCTTTGGGGTTTTCCGGGTCGGTGTCGCTGCCCTTACCTCCATCCCAGGCTCAGAGGCTTGTCGTCCTTTGTCCAGACCACGGCGACGGGCAGGCTGGGGTCGGACTTCACCTTACACCTGAACTGAGCCGAGGCTCCTCTGACGGCCGACATGTGCTCCGGCGTCTCAACGATACGAGTCGGTTCTGAGGTGGATCAAAAGGTTCTAGATTGTTCTTGGTATCTTTATACACCAACCATGAAAAGTCAAAGTGAATCAGAGTTGATGTGTATTTTTAACCGATTTCTTAATCCATAAATGGGTTTTAATGTTAAAATGTAATATTTATTCTGACCTCATTCTGGATCAGAATCAGAAAACATGTTTAATGATAGTTCATATCGGATATGATTGGAGTCATGTTTCATCTTTCACAGAGGGAATCATTGGACGCTGGGTGCGGTGACATCATGTCTGACCTTTGACCTTCAGCCGGACCTGTTTCTCGTCTTGGCCCAGGAGGTTGCTGACCACACAGGTGTAGGTGCCCTCGTCCTCTGCTCGGGCCCGTCGGATCTCCAGCGACCCGTTGATGTGAACGCGGAACTGACCCCCATCCAGCACGCTGCCCAGCCCGTTCTTAAACCTAACGACAGAAGATGAAGGGGCGTGGCTAAAACAAAAATCAACTTCCTCAAAGAGACAAAACACTATTTCCACTATTTTTGTATTTAGGTCGACAATCAAGCATGAGATGCAGACCAGCGTAGGTCGGGCAGGGGGGAGCCGAAATAGGGGCAGTCCAGGAAGATGTGGTTGTTCTCGATGACTTTGATCAGCTCATTTCTGGAGCCGAGCATCCTCGGACGCATATCTGCAAAGACACGTGATGACAACACTCCGTTCACTTCACACCACACACGGGCCCAGAAATCAGACGTCACATTTACACCTGCACTAAGTGAATCCTGAGTGCACACTGCGACACAATGGAGCCGAAATAAGGAATAAGTCGGGGTTTGTCCCGGTCGGCCTCTATCGAGCCTCACCGAGGACGCTGACGAAGGCATTGGCCAGCAGATAGCCGTGGTGGTTGGAGGCGTTGCACTGGTAGACGGCGCTGGTTCCCATCTGCACCGAGCGAAACATGATGGTGTCATCCAGCACCTGCCTGCTCGGACTGGGGGGCGCACCTGGGGTGAGGGCGAGGACGAGGAAAGGGAGAGCCAACGATGAAACATTCAACAGCATCACAGCAAGATGGCTGAATCAGCGGTAAGGAGGGCAGGACGCTGTCTGTACTCTCTATCGGTTCCCCGTTGACCAGCCATTGGATGTCGGGCTTCGGGTTGCCGTTGGCCCGACACACCAGCCGCCCGTTCTCGTTCATGGCGAGCACCAGGTTTGTAGGTTTGTCCAGCCAATAGGGAGCAGCTGCCAAACACGTGGAGTCAGGTTAGAATGATGGGCTAACACACAAACATGGGCCGTTGCATGTGCGTGAACACGGCCTCACCTTTGACCTGAACGTTGATGGAGTGTCGTATGCTGCCCAGCTGGTTGCTGGCCATGCACACGTACTCGCCGGCGTCCTCCTCGGACACGGGGATTATCTTCAGGGTCTTATTGAAGTTTTCAAACTTCACCTTCTGCCCCGGCAGGTCGCCGCCCTTCTTGAACCACTTGACCGCGGGAGTCGGACTGCAAGGGGGGGGAGGGGGGAGAGGGGCAGAGACAACACAGGTGGGAGGAGCTTGGTTTAGATTACACAGCAGATTCATGGGTTGTGTTTGGTTGCATCATCAAATAACTTTCAGAGTCCATCTCAGCAGAACTTGACCGGCTTTTATTTTGAAAAACAAGCCTCATCCTGCGCTTCCTGGGGTGTAAGTTGAGCTTACAGTCCGGCAGCGATGCATTCCAGCAGCAGCTGCTCGTCTCGTAGAACCACTTTGGAGCTCTCTCTCCCTTGAGGTGACAGGAAGGACGGCATGGACTCTGCTACCTTACGGCCTGCGACACACACACACACACAGATTTAAATCCAGGAGCATCACAGTGGCTCTCTGCACAATGACTCACTTCCTGCCAGGAAGCCAACCCTCGTCTCTGAGCCCTGCCACATCAATCTAATGCCATTACGCCGGTCGTCTCCCTGCGGCTGTGCTCCATCTCTGGACCGGCTTCGTCCCTCTGCAGCCTTTAAACGGCTCGCCTCCCCTCTGGCGAGTCTCACAGGAGGACATTAAGGGCGGCAGGAACAACAACAGCGTCATTGATCTTGCTTTATGTTCACCGGGGGAACAGCAATGGCACAGATTGGCATTTAAAGGTTAAATAATGCGGCTTCTCCTGCTATAATGAGATTAGTTTAATATCAAACTATTTGTTAAAGGTCATCTAGTCGGCAGCATTAATCTACAAACTCACGTTACTTCTTCCCATCGGTTTTGGATTAAACCGTAGCCACTATAGCTAATTGCCTGAGCAGAACTGTCGCCTGCAGCAGCATGACGACGACCTTTAGGATGTAATTAATAGTGCTGTCCATGCGATTACAACATTTGAGCGATTAATTAATTATGATCTGTAATTAGTTAATCTAATTAATCTATTTTTTAATATCACCTAAAAATTTAAGAGAAAAGCCCTCAACTTGATGTATTTTCATTTAAATTCATTACATTATTGTGGCAGATCAAAAGATGAATATATAACAAACAGTATCTTTATCAATTCAATTATTGTTTGATTTGAATCAGAAAACTTTATTAATCCCAAAGGGAAATTCCATCCCAACAGATGAAGTCCTATCATTTACATTCTGCTGTATTTGCAGAATGTATTTCGAGGTCACTGAGCTGCTGTCCTGCTTTCAGCATCCCTTTGTGAAAGGTGTGTCTGATCAGGCCTTGAGGGTCACATGACCTCTCCTCTTAGTGACATCACAGCTCCGACTGACAGTCAGGATGAAGGTTCGAACCAGAACTGGAAGAGCATCGGATCTTAAACGTTAATACTGGACAAAGTCCCAAATGAAAACAGTAATAAAGCAATTATTTTAACAAATAACAAATTTGCAAAGGACATTTTTTTTTTTTTTTTGCATAAGAAGGACATTAAATTTCCAGAGCTGCTTGGTCTGACCAAGAACTTCATCCAGATTTAGAATCAAGAGAAGGTTCTGGACCAGTTTTTAGTCACTGACTGGATTCTCAGTCCAGTCGGATTCAACCTCAGAACACATGCTGTCAACGCCGTGGACATCCAGCGGACAGAGAGCCGCAGCCTGCAGAGAAGTGTGTGGGATTAAATTAGCATTGGCTGCCATTGTGATGCAAATCTGGGTGGGATTAAAGCAGCTGTTTGCTCCCACAGACAGCAGCGTGGGGGGGGGGGGGGCTGTTAACGTTAGTGACACGAAGATAAGGATGAAAAGAGAAAAATAAGGTTTGGATGTTTAGTGGTGGTGATGCAGTGAGCAACCTGGAAACATGGAAAAATCCTCTCCTGGCACTGCTGGGAGACCCGGGATAAGATTCGGGATAAGATCCGGGATGCACTCCAGCTTCAGTCCCTTTCTCCTCCCCAAACAAAGACCAGGTCGTGACCCGATAAATACGTATCTAACTATCAACGACCGCAGGATGAATCCAGGCTGAATATTCATTGTGCCATCTAATCAGTCAAGGTGCACCTTCTCCCTGAGGGACGCCACCCATTCACCCCCCAGGCTTCACCGCGTATGAATACACTGCATGTGTATTCATGATGCGATGATCACGTAACGGACTGGATGATGGAACAAATGAAATTATTGTTATTATTCATTAGATGAACATTTATTTCTACTATGCGAGTGTAAATTAGGATTAAATTAGGAAGGTATTGGTTTATCTTTCATTAGAGGTCATTCTCTCGCCTTCGATTCTATATTTACCGGATCGCTGGTACCACTCCAAAGACACTCTGGAGCTGGAAACATTAGAGGGGGGGGGGGGGCTTCTCCATGGGAAACCAGGAAGTTAATTGTGCATCAGCAGCGGTTAGCAGATTAAAGCGGTTTCTATCATCTGTCCGTCGATGGACGCCGTGTTAGCATGCTAGTCGTGTTACTGTGGGAGTGGGCCGTGGCGGTGGACAGGACCGGCGCTGTCCTGGTGGGCAGTGACTCACCGCCGTAGGGGTCAGTGGCATTGTAAGACGTCTCTTTTCTGCAGCAACCTGAGGAAACGACGTTTTCATGTTGCGTCACAGTGTTGCCTCTAGAGGGCGATGTGCCTGTTCCGTTTCGGCTGGAACCGCTGGCGTAGCGAGAGAACAGTCTCTACTCACTGGTCAGAACCTTGAGGGTGAAGGGGTTCTTCTGCTGGATGGTGTGGGTGAACAGGAAGCGAGCGTTGCAGCTGTAGTCCGTCTGAGAGTCTTTGGCCAACACATTGGAGAAGTACAGGTCTCCATTCAGACCCATGGACACCCTCTTGTCCTGGGGGATCGGAGCCATCCCTGGAAGTCACAGAGGAGCAGCAGCGCCGAGTGAACACTTAAGAACTCAGAAGTCAAAGCTATCACTTTATGTTCTGATCAGTCCTGTTCGGCTCTAGTAACCCGCCTGAAGCCTCATCAGCCAGACAGACAGAACGTCAACAGCAATCTGCACCCACTGACATGAACCACATGGTCATCAGCAAAACGCCCCGGGACCAATCGGCTGCCGGGACAGCAGTCCAGATCAGATGCTACAAGCTGCGCCGATGCATGGCGCATACGGCTTTTCATTGACCTGTTCTACTCTACAGGATCTGAAAAGATGCTAAACTGAGAAAAAGGACATGAAGCGGATAAATGTTCACTAAAGCCCATCATCTTCCTCTCCTCTGAGGCTCTTCCGGACCTAAAGGTCTCAGCGAGACGTTGTGTTTGCAGACTTTTAGCTCTGTAAAGAGTAGTTTGAAGTAGTTTTTAAGGCTTCATTGACTCGTTTTCTAGCTCGTCTCCACATATGATGCAGAGTGGACTGGCTGCATGAGTCACCTGCTGATGAACCGTGTTTTAAATCCGACTCCTGTTTGTAAATCTGGCTCCTTTTCTTCCTCCTCTTCTTCCTCCTTCGTAAAGAAGTTCTCCAAAGACGTTTGTTTTTTACTTATTTTAGTTTGCAAGTTTCCTTTTCTATTCTTTTTAAGGTGTCACGTGACCAAGACAAGCCTCTTGACGTGTGAAGATTCACAGGTGAACGTTACGTCGGAGAAAATCCAGTCGTTTTTCAAAATAAAACACCTGACAATAATAATAATAATCAATACAACGGAAATTATATAAATAATTTTTTCTTTCTGTGCGGCCCGGTAACAAATGCCTCAGGGACCGGTACCGGGCTGCAGCCCGGTTGTTGGGGACCCCTGCATTAGAGCCATTAAAAATTCACCTCCATATAAAGAATGTGATAAACAATCAATAAACATTCCCAGGAAGGTCGCACTTTACTTCAGGACAATAAAACTGTAGGACACACACATTAAACACACAACACGACGAGAACATCTGTTTACCGCTGTTCATCCAGAAGGTGAACGGAGGAGGAAGGCCCGGTGGGGGGTTGCAACGAAGGAGCAGAGGCGAGCCTTCGGTCACCACCACCGGCTCCAGCACCTCCTTCGGCCACAGAGGAGCCTCTGAATGGAGGTGAAGGGGCAGAAAGGGAGGTGAAGCTCGCTTAGCCTGTGAGGTTCCACCATGCATTGTGTGCTTTTGTTCTTACTGGAGACCCGGAGCAGGATTTTGTTGGATATTGCCACTCCGAAAGTGTTGGTGGCAAAACATTGGTACACCCCCTCGTAGTCCTCAGGACGGCCGCCGCTCCGGAAGCTGATCTCCAGAGATCCCGAGCGTTTCCGCATCGTCACTCTGGGATCTTTCCCGATGTTGAAAAACTTCCCGTTCTTAGTCCACGTGAAACTGAACCAGAAGACGACAGACCGGATCGTTAGTGCGTTCAGGTTGATATTAGAAGCAGCTCGGTTGTACGCCGCTGCATGATGACCTCACAGTCAGCGAGACGTTTCATTGGCTAAAAGTTCAAGTCAGCAAAGAAGCAGAAATTCAGAAGTGAATCGGTTTCATGTTCGGCATCCAGGGAGATGATCACTGTTCAAACAGTCAGCAAGTACAAAAGACTTCGGTGTGTGTGTGTGTGTGTGTGTGTGTGCGCGCGTATAGTGACAGACTGATTACAGTGAATAAGTGAACGATCCCGTCCTCTGAATATTTCATGAATGGTCAACTGAGTGCTTTATTGGAGTACAATGGCCATTCTGGTGGGTGGGGGGGGGGGACATGACAGTGGACATGAGCGACCTTATTGTCAGGTTGTGTGTGTGTTTGTGTCTGTGTACACAGGAATGTGAGTGGGTGTGCCAGTGTGTGTGTGTTTCTTACGTAAAGCCAATCTGTGGCCAGATCAACAATGACCCACTGTTCTGGTCAAACCCACCGTGACGTAACCACTACAGGGGGGGGCGTATGTGTGTGTGTGTGTGTTGAATTGTCATCAGGGCCAATTGGTGAAAGAATATGTCCCCTTTCTGATGCAGAAACTGACTAGTGCCACCTGCTGGTGGTCAGTTCCCTTCATATCTCCCGTCTCTCCTTATGACTCAGTATTGATCTCATCCATTTCTTCATTAGAGAGAGAGGGGGGGGGGGGGCTGACCTCGGTACCGGGTTGCCTTTGGCCTCACACTCGATGATGATGTTGTCTCTGGGGTCCACAATGTAGTCCTTCACTGACTGCTTGACTATAGTGGGGGGCTGCTTCACTGTGGGGGAGACAAAGAGGTTTTACACACACTAAAAAATAAATTCATTAGAGCAAATTAAAGTCATCTTGATTATTTAAGCGACATTTACAGCTTCTAGGATTTGTATTTGCTCTGGTCGTTTCTGAAAAGATGAAGACTTCCTGTATAAACATCATGAATTTTCATTTTCATGAGATTTACAAAACACTGCCGTAACTTCATTTATTTATGTATTTACCGTTAGCACCGCAGCCTCATACTCCAGCCTAAACCTACATTACACTCGGATACAGGGAATAACTTGATCAGTAGCCCCGCGTCCCATCTGTGTTCCGTCTATGATGCATATTTAATGGCTCACTTCAGCCAATCAGCACACAGCTCACTGAGTACACAACACACTCACGCGTGCGTTACACGCAACACGGGAAAACTAGCACTTCAGGAAGACCAGAGGAGACGCTGCCGCTCCAGAGGACAGAGGCCTAACTAAGAACGGATTCCCGTCCATCCGAGATGATGGAAACCTTCCCCGCTGCAACAGAAGCTACTCCAGCTGATCTACGCCACAACCGACTTATATATATCTAGCCTCTGTGTTGCCGTGGCAACCATAAGACTACTTTTCCAGTCGGCTTGGTTGTGCTAAAAGCATGTTAGGAGAGATAACTAGTGTGGAAATGAATCCGCTGGGTAGCAGCTCGATCACCCTCTGAAACACACCCAGCAGAGCGTCCGCAGGCGCCAACGCATCGCTAACGCATCGCTAACGCATCGCTAACGCATCGCTAACCATGCTGGGCCTCTGTTCTGTTCATGGTCTCCTGAGGAAGAAGCATTACACAGCAGCGGTTGAGCAGAAACACTTACGGTCTTGCAGGATCTTTGCTGTTAGTCCAACGTAAAGCCAAGGGGAGACGGAGACAGGGACGGAAACACGGAATGTTAGTCGTATCTAGAGACGATGCAACACAGCAGCAGGTCATCGTGTGACGTTCAAGTCTGTTGGAGCTCAGTGGCTCCAAACCGGTGCCAGAACATCTCATCATTGACGTCTGAGAATGATCTGAAAAGAAGCTCGTCACACCCTGTTAAGATGAAGCCTTCACTACAGCCTTGATGCTAAAGAGAGTCTCAGGACGAGGACAGAACGTCCAGCGTTCCATCTGACAGCTGAGGGGAGGGGGTGTCCTTGAGGCTCCTGGTACCAAATCGTCTTTCATGATGTAAGCTAATCATCTTAGCTGTGAAGTGTGTGTGTGTGTGTGTGTGTGTGTGTGTGTGTGCGTGCGTGCAGCTGGAACGTCTTCCTGCTTCATTTAATCAGCTGTTTGGTCTGGAGATGTTTGTCACCTTCAGTAATGAGTGGGTATGGAGCCCCCCCACCCACACACACACACACACAACACGGGTGGTGTGTGTGTGTGGGGGCTCCGGCTGGGACTCAGTGTCTGAACGGACCCGATTGCGGAACCACTTACGGTCTTGTGGGACTTCAATGGGATCCACTTGGCGCCACAACAGCAGCAGAAACGACAGGAGAGTCAGGGCCGCATGCCCCCCCTGCCCCGACATCGCTCCCCCTCCGACCGTCCGACGCCGCCCCTCGCCTCTCCTGATTGGCCGGATGCTTCTCGATGGCGCACCTGTGTGTTCAGACATGGGGTCAGAGGTCAGAACGGAGGCAGAGGAGCAAGGTGCTTCGGCGTGGATGTGTCGAGGTGCTGACTCCGCCTCTTCTGGATGGATCGGCTCCAGATACCATAAAGGGGAGGATCCACTAATTATTTCCACTTCCTGTGAAATCATGCTACGTCACATACATTATCAATCAAACATAAAACACTACATGGATTTTCATTGAGAGGCGGGTCGATTCTTTTGTCACTTCCTTTCACAGCGTGAGACGCCTGGGGGGGGGGGCACTCTGCTGGACCGTTTCACAATCAGGGTTGGATTTGATTGAAAAGGGGAGGGGTTTGGCCTAAGTGGGGGCGTGGGCTTTATTGATCGCCTGTCTAGTTCTTTAATTTATCGTGTCACCTCTCTGATGACGTTCTAGACGTTCAGGAGGAAATAAGGAAATGAGAAATGAAAACAGCATGAAGGACTTCCTGGGCCCGACCGCCATGTTCCTCTGAGGTCCGAACAGGAAGATGATTTCTAATTTACCCCCCCCCCCCCCAACACGTCTGCCTCCAACCACAGCAGGACCACCTGCCCAGCGTTAATCCCTGGCCTCCATGCTGATGTCCCCCACCAGGATCAGACCCTCAGGATCAATTCAGATATTATCAGGTGGGACGGTGGGGGAGGGGCTGACATTTCAAGACTGTTGAGATGCCGGGGGGGGGGGGGGGGCGGGCTGTCGCAGGATCATTAAACAGTAAACACACCTGGATCGACACACTCAGGTAAAGAGTGACCCCGCCCTTCAAGCGTGTGTTACTGGAACTGTTAACCGGTGTGAAAAAGAATGTAATAAATAGTGAAAACGTGAACAGATAAAGTGACATATTTATAATATCACATGTTTAATGAGCGCAGGTGAGGTGTGACGCCACGCCCACCCAGGAATGGAATACTGATCCCACAAAAATGTTCGGTGTTCAGACGTGGACGAACAGCAGCTTGTGGGCCTGAGGAGAAGAGGCACGCACACACGCACACACACACATACACACACACATGCACACACACAGGCACACACACACTATCCATAAACCATCTGGTGGTATGTCACTCCAGCACTTTTCTATTCAAGTAAATACCTAATCTGGCTCCGGGGAGTTAATGCCCTATATTGGCTGGCATGAGGTGTCAATCACACACACACACACACACACACACACACACACACACACACCGTGCATATGGTCACATATGGATGATCACACACTCATTACACTTGGCACACATGCACACACACACACAAAAGCAGAGAGTAGAAGCAGCATCATCGTTTATTAGGTTTCTACTACTACTGGACTTTCTTCTTGTCCCCTGAGGGGTCGCCACAGCAACCCATCGTCCTCCCCAACACCAGCCCCTCCCTCTCATGTCCTCCCTCACTACGTCCAATAGGAAGGGATTAGGAGACAGAGTCCAATACGAGCATGAAGACAGGAATCTGCTTTGAGTTGCAGATTTATTCACAGCAGAAACGACATGGAGAAAGAAAGAGGAGCGAAAGAAAGACATTCTGAAGTAGGTCATTGCTGAGGTTGAGCAGTCAGAAGAAAGAGGGTCAGTGAACGCTACATGCTACATGCTACACGCTACATGCTACCACACCGCAGTGGAAAACAGCAGCCTTAATGCAGGCTGATCCCAACGCAGGATGCTGGTCAGGAGGAAAGACGGGTCAGCGTGCCGGTTAACGGGTTTCTAGGACGGTCTTGGACCCGCCGGTCCCGCACCATGGTGGCCGTTTGGATGATCTAAACAACTAAAACACAACCAGGTCAGGGTTACCGCAGTTTAACCTGCGGTGCACAGCGTCATCACACAGACACACGGCGAGGACAGGCCGCTTGACAGTTAGCATCATCGCGTTTCAGCGAGCGGCTTAGTGACCTTCCAGCAGCCAGAAGCACGGTCACAGTGAAATAACCTACTTCTACAAACCCAAACCCACTTAAACATCCGAGCTGAAACAGAACGCAACAACCCACAACCATCCTGCAAAGACAGGCGGAACTCAACCGCCTAGACCCAACCAGCAAATCCATCAGCGGTGACACAGGCCTCCCCGGAGGACGGCCTGCCGATGGGAACCAGCAGAGGACAAAGTTCTCTTTACTGATCCTGTTCACCAAGACCCACATGCAGTTTCAGGTTCCATGAGTCCAAACGTACGCTTTAAACCAGGCCAGAGTCTAAGATGTTAGAAACCATTTGTTCATTCCCGCGCTTCCTCTTTGTCCGTATTGAGAGACATGGAAGCTCATGCCCATCCCAGCGCACGCCAACACTCCCATTCCCATTGTTCCCAGCACTGGGAGATTCCATTAGAGCTAATGGGGATCCTCTGGGAACAAAGCTGGAAGGTGACAGGACTGGATTCGGAGTGTGTTTGAGTGTGTGAACAGGAAACAGGTCTGCAGGTTCCTGAATGTTTGTGTTTTGGATGCTTCAGGAAAAACATTCCAGATGGATTTTTATTAATTTATTAGCAATAAATTCACAATTCAATTCAAGTCCTGCTTTTTACATTGAATGTGCTGAAACAAGCTGACATCCACCCCGGCTCCTCGTGGATCCCTGCATCACTCCGGGAAGACCGAGACCAAGACTGAGACCCAAACAAAGACCGAGACCGAGACCGAGACCAAGAAGATTCACAGACATCCTCCAACTAAGACTTGGCACCCAACGCTCCCTGAACGTCTTACTTCTTGGAGGTGATGATTTAAATTTTACGGTTTTAGCTTTGGAGTTCCAAAGAAACGTTCCTAAACTGGTCAGCAGGTCTGCACCGAACCCTCGACGGATTGATTGTTGTGCATTTATTTCGGTGAAATAACCAACGAAAATGATGGTCACAGTTTCAATGACATTTTAGCTCAATAAAGATCAAATATCACAAAAGTTGCAAAATCATTTTTGTTTCAATTCCATTTTTAGTCACAGACACACTCGTGGAAAATCTTGACTCGAAAAAATGAGAATTAGTGAGTAGATTTGTCAAAAGATTATTCCTAGAGGATTTGAAGAAATTATCTGCATGGAAGCTGAAATATTGTTGTTCCATTTACTTTTTTAAGATAAAAAAGAAAAGAAAAAACAATTCCAGAAAGCAAAGAGAAAAATCACAAAAGACTTTTTCTGAACCTCTTTTAAAGCCGGAGGCAATAAACACGTCGACTTCCCCCTCAACCACTTCTATGACCTCCATATACAAATGCATCCAACCCATCAGCACCAGCTCTACAAAAATAGCCCCACCATCACACACAATTACCCTCAGCAGGTTGGCGCCCCCCCCATGGCCTCTAAAAGCCCTGCACAAAGAATACTGTAAAAAAACACAACGTGGCAACCTCAGGTCGTCACACCCATTTAAATTAACACACGAGAAAAACAGGAAACCTTGATGTGTGAGAGTGATAATGTCATCGTCACACACTTACACACACACACGCACACACACACACACACACACACACACACACACACACACACACACACAACCGCCCTCCTTGTGCAGGATTCAGGGTTTTAGCAGGAACACTTACGTTCAACTGATGTGATCACTTATCGTCTGTCCGTCCTCCCACTCTGTTGACACAAAGAGAACAAACACACAACATAAGAAGAGGATGAGGAAGGTCCGCACAAACACACAACGTGAGAAGAGGATGAAGAAGGTCCGCACAAACACACAACTTGAGAAGAGGATGAGGAAGGTATGCAAGCAAACCAGCAACAGACAAAGAGCAGTTTGAAAATAAAGAAGTCTGAGGAGACTCCAGTCAGATGTTCAGACTGCTCATTAGTCTTTGTGAGCAGACACACACACACACACACACACACACGCCTCAGGCCTGTCTGCAGCAGTGTGTCTGTGCTTTCAGAGTGTGTGTCTGAACACCAGCCGCTGCCCTCGGGATCACAGGATGCTCTTTCCCTCTTCTTATTTGTCCGTCTTTTTGTGTTGCTGCTGAACACACACACACACACACCTACACACACACTCACACACACACACACACACAAGCCTCTAAGGACTATCCAACACAAGCTGTCTACAACCCAGTTCTGCTAAACGTGCACTAAAAACCGTTTCATTTTAAGGCCCTGAACTCCCGTCAGCTATCGACACATCTTCCTCTTCCTGTTTGACACACCTGGCGCCCTGGATGCAGGACCAGATGTGTGTGTGTGTGTGTGTGTAATCACATCTTTATTATCTCCTGCCCCCCCCCCCCCCCCCCAGCCTCCCTTTCATCGTGTGGTTCTGAACTTTGAACCCGGGAGTCCATTACTGTAAATCTCACACACTCAGGCGACGTTAATAAGCAGTGCACACACACAGAGGAAGGTCACGGTGTGTGTGTGTGGGGGGGGGGGAGGGGGGGGGGCAGGAGATAATAAAGATGTGATTACACACACACACACACACACACATCTGGTCCTGCATCCATGGAAATGACATCATTCGTGGTGAGTAGTTTTCTAGGTGAGTAGTTTTCTAGGTGAGTAGTATTCTAGGTGAGTGGTTTTCTAGGCGAGTACTATTCTACATGAGTGGTTTTCTAGGCGAGTACTATTCTAGGTGAGTAGTTTTCTAGGTGAGTAGTTTTCTAGGTGAGTAGTATTCTAGGTGAGTAGTATTCTAGGTGAGTGGTTTTCTAGGCGAGTACTATTCTACATGAGTGGTTTTCTAGGCGAGTACTATTCTAGGTGAGTAGTTTTCTAGGTGAGTAGTTTTCTAGGTGAGTAGTATTCTAAGTGAGTAGTATTCTAGGTGAGTAGTATTTTAGGACTATGTTATGTTAACATTTACACATAAAGACCGATACAGCCTATCTATCTATCTATCTAAATGAAAGGGGGAGTCAGGCCATCCTCCCCATCCTGTATCTCATCTGTCGCTCTTTTGTCCTCCTCTCCGTCACCCTCGTGTTAGACTCGTCCTCATCGCTCCATTTTCAATCCGTCATCATTTCTAGATTCCCTCCATACATTCTTTGTTCTCTCCAGCCCGTCTTTATCCCCGTTCCAGTTCTCCACCTCATTAAGCACATCTGGATCTCACTTTCTGCTCCTCCTCCAACCATCAGTCCCTCAGGCAACCCCCCCCCCCGAAACCAATCCCTTCAACTCCTCCTTTCCTCCATCCCTCCTGCTCCTCTCTTCCCCCGCGGTTCCTCCTCATCCAATAAGAAAACTGCCCGGTCACCAGGTCTCCTTAGCAACAGACCCACAAGAGGGATGGAGGTAGAGCTGAGAAAGAGGAGGGGTGCAATAGGGGTAAGGAGGGATGAAGATAAGGAGGAGGCGAGTAGGGATCCCAGCAGGAGTGTGAGGCCGGAGGTGCTTTTACCATTATCAAAGCCTTGTGTGTGTGCGTGCGTGTGCGTTCGTCCACCTGGACCTGACAGGAGGAAGATATTTCATCGGCTGTCTTCCCCTCTGTATACGAGTCCAGAGGAGGACGGAGACGTAGCCTGGAAGGAGGACAAGAACAAACATGGACCTAACTCAGCTTTCCTCGGCACAGCGATCTGTCCGTCCATCCGTCCGTCCGTCCCTCAGGGGACGTGGTGTAATCGCCCGGTGATCACTGCCCTCAGCAGCCTCCTGTCTGAATGTGAGAACCCAGAACCCTCCTTCCAGCTTCAGCACCAGTGGGTTATTAAAGTGATGATAGTTCTATGAGTGTGTGTGTGGGGGGGGAGGGGGGGCGGAGAAGTGTTATCGCTGTTTAAATGTGTGGTTGTGTATTCTTGTTGTGTAGATTAGGATTACATGTATTTGTGTCCAGAGTTGACGTTTAGACGTGTTTGTCCGATTCTAATTAACATGCCAGATGTTTTCTGGGTGAGCAGCGTTTAAACTCCAGGGAACGGTCGCAGCCCCCCCAGCAGACATCTGAGCATGAGGGTGGGACTGTTGGATGGACGCTGCAGTGTTTCTGACTGTTAGCGTGTGTGTGCGTGTGCGTGTGCGTGTGCGTGTGCGTGTGCGTGTGCGTGTGCGTGTGCGTGTGCGTGTGCGTGCTTGGCAACCAGCATGGGCCCATCTGCCTTAAGGTTACCGTGGTAATTCAAGTCATTTTGCTTTTGGCTGATCTGTTCTGCTGTCACACACACACACACACACACACACACACACACACACACACCCACCCTTTCCTGTATCATAATTACACCCCTACCAGACTTCCGGTGCCGTTCCCCTTCTCTTGCTGCCGGTCAGTAAAATGACTAAGTCCATTATGGCTGCTCATCCTGCTTCAGCCCCCCCCCCCCCCCCCGCACAATTATGAGTGATGACATCACACTGTCCATCCCCTCTGTGTTTAAAAGCCCCAGACATTAAACACATTCTACTGATTATTTTACTTGCATTTCAAATAGGGGGGGGGGGGGGGGGGGTATTTGCACTTTAGTGTGTGTGTGTGTGTGTTTGGGGGGGTGCTGAGTCTGTAAATCTGTGTGCATGTGGCAGAGTCCTGAGTAGCTGCTGACAAATCTAATTAACACTTCAGATGTGTCCATCAGGCACGCACACACACACACACACACACAGACACAGACACACATTCTATAAACACAAAGAAATGACTCAATTACGCAGTTTAACAACTAGCTCTGCGCTAGCTGCTGGGTGCTAGCCGTTAGCTGCTAGCTGCTGGGTGTTTTTTAATCCGTTACATGTCATCGCCGTCTCATCCCAATACCGCCGGCTCAGAGGCCGAACAGTGACCTCATCACCCCGCTGTAACCCGAAACGGGCCGACAGTGAGTGTCGAGGTTCTCGTTTGTAAGAAACACAACGAATGAAAAATCTGCCACGAAGGGCAAGGGAAGGTGAAGCGATGCTCTCGCACGAAGCGAGGCGACCAGACCGAGGACACTCACAAATGAACGCCACCGTTTCACGACTGAGTGCAGCAGCGTCCCTGAAGCCAATCACAAGAGTCGCTGAGAGGAAGAAGCGGCGAGCACGAGCCTCCCTGATCAGCAGCCATGAATCGGTCTTTATTTCGCCTCTCTGCTTCCGGCTGGTCTGAACATACTCTCCATATTCCAGTACACCGACCCAGCACACACCCACATCAAGACCGCCTCCCGGATCTGGATCAGGACCCTGATCTGGAATCAGTTTCACATTGGTATGGACTAAGGGTGATGGCGACCGGATCTGCTTCAGGATAGGCGGAGAGAAAAGAGCCAGTGGATCAATTTGACAATTTGTTCTGGTCTTTTCTCTGTGGCTATGGAGAGAGGGGGAGGAAAGAGGGAAAGAGGGAGAGAGAGAGAGAGGGGGGGGGGATGGGAGGACAGTGTGAGACCCTCCACCAGATATGAAAGGCCGTCATCCATTAAGGTCTCCCTCTCCCTCGCTTCCTGTTTTCTGGGTGCATTTCTGGGTGCTCCTGAACAACGTGTTGATACTGCTCCTCCTGCCCCCCCCCCCCCCCCCTTCCACAAACACTGACCCGCTCACACCGCTTAACACCTGGAGGATGAAAACGCCACCTAAAGGCCCGTCGGAACCCAGAAACTACACCAGATGAGGCGTCGTGTACTTTAGCTGTGTACTTAGCATGTACTGACATGACAAAATGATCACAATCGATCAGGTCAGAGGTCATCCTCTGCTCCTGACCTCCCACCTGAGGGTGAGGCTAACTGTAAACCGATGGATGTAGAAGAGCAGCGTCAGTTCATCCATCACTGCACCATCCAACCGCTGAACCTCATCAACGTGAAGGCGCTTAAGGCCAAGCTGGCCACCAATCAGGAGCAAACAGGCTGTCAGGTGGATCAATACGAGCTAGCTCACAAGATACACGGCTAATTTAGCCAAGTAGCATCTTTGGTTAGCTGTTGCCAATCAGGAAAAACAATCTGAAGACGAGTCTTGGTCTAACTTAAATCCGATCAAATTTTGACAAATTCGTAAAAATTTTTTGATCTGATCCAGAATGAAGTCAGTAAAAAATATTAAATTTTAACATTGAAACCCATTTATGGATTCTCTTAAAAATGTACATCAACTCTGATTCACTTTCTCTTTTCATGGTTGGTGTATAAAGATACCAAGAACAATCTAGAACCTTTTGGTGCTGATCCAGATCACCATGTGGACGGTGTAGATCCAGTTAGGAGGGGAACGAGCTGCTTGGTGGAGGTCTGCGCTCCCTGATTGATTCTCTCGTTCTGATAAAATGATGATGGTGTTATTCTTTTTCTACTATAGATTTCTAGATTCATCTAGTTCTTATACGATGCAGTGATAGAGAGAAATCAAAATCCCCCCCCCTGGGAGAGCTCCCAGCAGAACCAACAAACCGGTTCCGCTGGGTTCGCCAGACATCTGACCCGCGTACATCAGACAGGAAGCTTTCACAGTAACGCCGGCCAATCAGAAACAAGCACAGCAGACCTGATCCACACTTTTCCAATCAATGGCAGCAGATAGATCAATCAGTGTGTGATCAACCTCTCCGTGCAGACAGCTGATCCTGCATCACGTCTCATCTTAACAGCAAACATCATCGTTGCCGTGGCAACCGTACGACCAACGACCCCCCCGAGACACCGAGAGGCGACGTCCTTCAGCGCTGGAACGCGACGCGACGTCCAGGTCAGGCATTCGCTCGGAGCCCGGGACTCGAGTCGGTGAAGAGATGAAATGACAACGTGGACAAAAACCGGAGACAAAGGCGCCCGGGATCCGAGCACAGTGCAGAGCATTCAGCAGGACCAATTAGAGCTCAACAAAGAGCCGTCTGTGACGGAGACGTCTCAGCTCGCCGTTGAGCTGGAGCAGGAGTACCTGTCAGTGCAGCGCCGGCGTCCCCGACCCCATCGATCCCTCAGCGTCCAGGCAGAGGAGACACACAGGCTGAGCGTCCTGCCAGTCAGATCCAGCACACACACACACACACACACACACACACACAGACGTGTGGACACGGAGGACAGGGCTAGCGTCTATCCATGTCTTCCATTCATTCATCGGTCTTCCTCTCTCTCTGTCCTCGCTGCGTCTCAGTCTGCACTCTCTCTCTCCCTCTCTCTCTCCCTCGCTGATTCTCCATCTGTCACCGCCCCCCTCTCATTCACCCCTCCCACCTCATGACTTATTAATGAGCCTCAGACACGCTGCTGTCAGCAGCGAGCCGTCCCACACAGGGACAGCCGCTGTATGACAGTTACGACATCATAGCGAGGCGGCCGAGAGGTTTCCCTCTGATCGATCGGCCCACTGATCGATCAGTTATAGAGAATTAATCCTCTCTAAGAATAAAGGCTCAAACATTCATTTCACCACCACGTTTACAGTATTTGTTTGTTTGTTTGCAGAATTAAGCAAAATCGGCCGGACAGGTTTGTATAAAATCCAGTGGAAGGACGTCCCGGGGGGGGGAAACCCAGATGTGGCTGGATGTAAGCCGAACGAAAGGATGGGGTTTAACATTTCCCCTGATAGAGAAAAGAAAAATGCTCGTGCGACCGGTCGCGAGTGGATGGACGGTTGGATGAAG
This sequence comes from Brachionichthys hirsutus, assembly GCF_040956055.1. Lineage (NCBI taxonomy): Eukaryota > Metazoa > Chordata > Actinopteri > Lophiiformes > Brachionichthyidae > Brachionichthys > Brachionichthys hirsutus. Next base: position 9,453,987 of record NC_090904.1, on the reverse strand, counting down.
GGATGGATGAAGGCTGTGCAGCTGACGCACAACGGCACGTCTCAGATGGACACGCAAAGCTCCGATGGTCGGCCTGATCTGGAGACACGTTTCCTCCAGCTTCATGTAAAATGTAAGAGCTCCAGCAGATCGGCCACGCCTGAACACACTCCCACGCAAAACACACGCACACACACGGGTCACGGAGAAGTCAGGGCCGATCATGCACGAACTGTGAGCGCACACACCAACATGCAAAAACATGCAGAGCTGTCCAGAACCCCCCCCCGCCGCCGCCGCCGCAGGCCGTCGGGTTTCTCGTGTGTGTGTGTGAGATGTTCTAATATGTGAATCTGACTCAAAACAAAAATCAAGAGAGTAATGAAGCGGGTCAGTACGGGGGGGTCTCCCCCCCCCCAAAAGGTTAATAGGCCGGTAGAGACACACAAAGACAGATTAGATCAGTTTTATGTATATGTGTCCTTTGCGCCGGTGTGTGTGTTTGTAGGCTTGACCTCCTGACCGCTGTCCTCAATTTCTCCGCCCTTCTGTCTCCAGCCCCCCCAAACAATCAATAACCCCCCCCTCACCCGCACCGCTAGCTATGCAAATGAGCCTAGCATGTCATTAAAACATGGCCGGACAACAATAGGAGAACCTCAAACGCGTGTCGCCAAGACGCAACGCACAGACAAAAACAAGGACGGTGGGCGGAGCCCAGATGGACGGCAGGCGCCGCCCCCCCGCGACCACCTGAGAGCTTCTGGAAAGTGGTGAAGAAATACAGAAGGTTCTGTTCTGGAAAGGCGGTTTTCACGGGTGATGAAGAAGCGGTCCGAAACGTTCTCACCTTCAGTGCTTTTTAGCGACCTTTAACCTGAGGTACTTCTGACCCCCATTTGACCTCCAAGCAGCCAAAAGCCTTTGGTCAATGGGCGCTCTGGAGCAGAGGACACGTGGCGTCTCTGCTGGATGTGTGGACGAGCATGTGTGTTCTGCAGACCATCCCATAATGTCCTCACCAGAGAATCCCGTCTTTGATTTACTTTTAATCGTTTAAGGCCGACGAAATCTGATTTGTGTTGCGATTCCGGACCGGAGACGACGAGGAAGACGAAGAGGCCGGCTCTCTGGAGGAACACAAGGAGCACACCGGTAATTGAGCAACCGTTACCATGGCTACAGTGATGCCGAATATCCACCCTTACACAACAGCCACCAGTCAGGTTTAAAGGGAGTTCCTCGGCGCTGAAACGTCGTTCCTTTCACTCTAAATCTTTATGAATGGAGCCGTGAACATTGAAACAATTACTACCAGGTTTTAAACGCATTTCTGAGTTTAACACATTTATAATTCAGTCACTGGAACACACTTCCTCATCAGCAGCGGCTAACGGATGCTAATGAACAGAGCGGGCGTCGTACCTGCTGGCTTCAACATTCCGTTTCTGCTGCCTCTTTCATTTCTAGATACATTTTTACGTTTAATTAATTCCTTGCTTTGCAGGATTTCTATTCGTGAGTTCATTATTTGTGCATTGACCTCAATACAGAAGCATTAAAGGCGCTGAATCGGAATATTTCTGTCCTCCTACGCGTCCTCTTAAACACGCCGGCGAGGACCTTTGTGCTGCTAGCCAACGTTTCCTCTGTGGATTAGTTAGCATAAGGAGGTCAGGCCCGCGGCTACGAGTTCGGCTAACCGGAGCAAACGGACCTCCAGAAGGACAGCAGGTTAGACGAGAGGAGACACGGGGCAGGAGTGTGTGTGTGTGTGTGCGTGTCATGGACAGGAGGCTGACTGACCCCCCCTCCGGGTCCCCCCCCCTCCTCCTCTAAACACACAACAACTTGAGTCTCAGCGTCTTTGTCTCCAGAAACAGGAGGTGAGGCCGTTTTCTACCGTTAATGAGCTGGCAGGACCGCGAGGGCCAAACGGAGGCACGGGTCATTCATTCATTTAGCCCCACAAGCCTCCGTAACCCCCCCACCCCCGCCACACACGCGCGGATTAAACACATTGTAGGGCAGACAGACACTAATATCACTGCTGATGGGTGAAAGCATGAATGTCCCCACTTTGCTAACACACACACACACACACACACACACACACACGCACACACGTGCAGCGTCTGGTGACAGCTGGTCAGCAGGAGTGTCATGCTAACATGCACGAGCCCTGCATGTCTAATGACGCGCCAAGATGACAGAAGAAGAAGAGCTGACCGGCCATCTGTGGCACGGAGGCCATGTGAACATCTGCACCAATCAATAACACGCACACACACACACACACACACACACACACGCATGACACTACAGGTCACCGGAACGTTTCATCACATGAAGACAAAAAGAGCAGCAGCTTCTAGCTACTCTTTATCTCAGGACAGCCTCGTCTTCGTTAATGCCAACCTGAAAGGAAGCAGGAAGCAGGAAGCAGGAAGTCGTTCCTCCTTCGAGCATCTTAGCTTTAACACGGAGAGAAAACAAGCCAAACGTTCCTCCCGGACACGGATGAAACACGGAGACGTTCCCAGCTTCAGCTCATCCAAGGTGTGTGTGTGTGTGTGTGTGTGTAACAGATGACACACACACACACACACACACACACACACACACACCCTCTAATGCAGATCAGACTGTACATGATTGGTAAACTGTACAAGCTCTTCTCTGGGCGCTGTGAGTGAGGCTCTTTATGAAGACATCAGTGCTTGGTGAAAAGAATGGGATCACACACACACACACCTACACACACACACGCACACGCACACGCGCACACACACCTACACACGCACACGCACACGTGCACACACACACACACACACACACCTCCCCCCACTTCTGGGAAACACCTGCAGCAATGCTTGTTATTCTGGGGAAGAGAACACGTGTGCCAGAACAGTTTGTACATCCCTTAACCGATTAGACTGGAGACTCTCTCACACACACACACACACAGACACACACACACACACACACATTAAGACCTAATTAACAGTTAACAAGCAGCAGCCGACAGACACACAAAGACATTTAAAATTCAACCGGTTTAGTTCAATTCTCCTCCTGACGCTTGAAGAGATAAGTTATTATATATCATATTATTATTATTATCATATTATTATTATATTATATATTTATATTAGATTATTGTTATACATGGGGCGGCGGCAGCTCAGTCCATAAGGAATTGTCTTGGGAAGCAGAGAGTGTCCGGTTCGAGGCCAGCATGGACCAGAAAGCGTGGCGTGTGGACTGGTGGGTGGAGAGGTGCCGGTTTGCCTCCTGAGCTGCCGAGTTGCCCTTGAGCAAGGCATCGGCCCGCAGACATTGCTCCCTGGGCGCTGCTACGTGGCTTGCCCTTCACCCGACCATCTCCTTTACTTTGTGTTTAAAACTATACGTCGCGTGTAAAAATAATTAAAAAAAGGAGACTTTCTTCTTCTTTTCAATGGAAACATTACATTTTTAATTTTGTGCTGTAAAATATTATTAGAGGAACATTAATCCTCTAGAAACAAAAGATGCCTCCAGGCTACGATCCAAAAGCAGACGATGAACACCCCACTGGATCCTCCTCCCTCCAGCGGTTCTGGATCCTCCTCCCTCCAGCGGTTCTGGAGTCGTCTGACCTGTGTCCGTTGGGGGGTCAGTCTCTTTTAAACCTTATTCTAACACCAGTTCACTAACAGCAGCTGTGGGCAGGAAACACACACACACACCTGGAGACAGAACCAGTGTGTGTGTGTCTGTGTGTGACCTAAATGCGTCAGTGCTGTGTGCGTGTGTGTGTGTGTGTGTGTGTGTGACCTACATGTGTCAGTGCTGTGTGTAGGAGACCCCTGGGCCTGTGCTGTTTTAGGGCATCTCATGTTCAGTCAAGCAGCAAGGAAACACACACACACACACACACACACACACGACTGAATAGTATAAGTTAACAACATAAATGCTCCTGAAAATTACATTTGTAAAAAAAAAAATGTAATTACATTTAAATATTTACTATACATGCTAGAAAAAACACGTGTCCTGACTCGGCGTCTCCAGCTCTGAACCACATACGCATGTGTGTGTGTGTGTGTGTGCGTGTGTGTGGTTTAATCACAAACATGTTCACGGAAGCGTCAAACGGATCAGAGAGTGTGACCCCCCCCCGCCCCCCCACCCTCAAGGAAATTACATCAGCGTCACACTGACCGTTCTAAGGGTTCGAACATGTAACGCTGCACACGGACCACCAGGTGACACACACAATGTCTCTCTCTCACACACACACACTCACACACACACGCCCCATTGCGCACATGAACAATAGCACGCGTGTTAAGCTGGAGCAGGTGACCTTGCGTGTTCATTAGCGGTTGGGTGGCGTGCTGCAGAGTTCTGTCGTCTCGCTGTGAAACATGGACACTAAACATTTTACAGCGTCTGTCCCGAGCAGCTTTTGTCCCCCGTCCAAAGCGCCGACCTTCAGCGTGACGGCGGTGAACTTCAGTCGAGGAGACACGATGCACCAATCACACGTCTGTGTGTGTGTGTGTGTGTGTGGTCTCGTATGGATTATCTGTGTATTCTAATGTCCCGATCGTCATTCAACTGGAGTGTAAAACACGACCTTCTGCTGCGATTGGCCGCCCGCTCTGCATAAGACGAGCCTGTCCAATCAAATTAGCGGGACGGACATTCCGGCTAAAGTAAGCGCATTGGGATAACGAGGTCCGGCGGATAATTGGCGTGCGAGGACCGCGGGAGCAGACGGGTGACCTTGGACACTCATCCACTCTCATTGCTCATCTCTCCTTCCATTCATCTCGTCTTTCCTCCCTCCATCCATCCTTTCTGCCATTCATTTGGAACATTGGACTTTCTCAGGCCGTCGGTGCTCATTGAGTGAAAGGAATTCTGGACCAGCAGGAGGAGGGGGGGGGGGGGGGGGGGGGGGGGCAATAGCCTACAATTGTTCCCGAAAGTCCAGAATTTCACAATATTGGTTGAGATCAAACTATAAAGTCCGGATCAAATGATTCTGGCATGAAAGGATCACCAGACGGAGCCGCATGGACGACAGTCACTTCATTTACAATTAACCTTTGGCAAACGGCCAGCATTCAGACGGAACAAGCGGTCCTCTGGATGTCTGCTGGACCTCGGCCAGGACTCGGCCAGGACTCGGCCAGGACTCGGCCCGATCACCAGCTAGGTGCTGGCGGAGGACGGAACGTTACGTTTATGAACGTTTGTGGTTGGACCACTTTCACTCAGAGAGACCCAATTACATATCTTTACTTGTGTAGCTGTGTGTTGCATGTTGTGTATCTGTGTGTTGTGTAGCTGTGTGTTGTGTGTTTTGTGTGTTGTGTGCTGTGTGTTGTGTGTTGGACACAAAGCAGCGACTGGTAGAAAAACACACTGCTTACACTGCAGCATCAGAGTCTAATAATATGAAATTTTTGATAATAAAAGATTTTTTTTTAAAAGCATCAGAGTCTTCACAGATTGCCACGACGACCAGCAGCCAGTCTGAGGGTCTGTCGCTCCAGCTCATATGACTGCATAATGTTTTTATTTCACACCCCCCCCCCCTCCTCCTCTATCATCTCCCCGTCTTGTATTCATATAATCAGACGCCTCCTCCTCTCCACCTCCCCCCTGGTCATT